>NW_024426774.1:397619-407806 GCF_017311325.1 Ursus maritimus
GGAAAGAGCTCTGGAGTGAAATGATAGGATTTCCAGGCGCGCTCCATGGGCATGCTGCTGTATGACCTTGAGCAAGGTCACTTAACTCCTGTGCAACCCCGTCACCTTGCCCATCAGATGAGGAGCTAGGGAGACAGGGCTGCAGGGGCTCAGGTGCTATCAGACTTGCTGCCGACACATGACGGGCAGCTTCCTCCCTGTCACCAACGCTTCCTTTTTCAGAAGGAAAATGCTCTCTCGCATTGAAAAGGATTTAGCTTTGACGTGCTTACTCCAGTGAAGTGTTCTGGTTTCACACTCATACGGGATACTTCTTTCTAGATCTTTCTAAAAAGGGTCATGCTCTTTTGCAAAAGTCAAACACAGCTCCGGACTCAGTGCCAGCGACTCACAGTCCTGGCGTTGGAAGCTTCCAACATCTTGGGATTTCTTCTCTAGGCCCTGGGACCTCAAGGATTTCAGCTTTGCCACCATGCACTCTTGGGCACTCTTAACTTTCCATAAAGGACAAGCCAGGCCTGGAGGAAAGGCCTGCAGGAGCATATGCAAGGTCTGGCTCAGCCCCTATTTGCTTCCCGCTAGCTGTGGGCACTGGGGCCAGCACCCTCACCTCTGGGGCTCTGATTGTAGGAGAAGACTGAAGGATGGGCCCTCTGGAGCCCCTCCCATGGTCTGTGACCTGGGGATGTCCACCCTACTGTGACTCACTTCATAAATACGTATTTACCATGTGTGTTCTATCACGGGACATACCACCCCATATACTCACTGTTCCCTGAATTTCCTCTCAAAAGAGACACAAACAACCAAAAGATTAGTTTAAAAAACTTGGATCCCCATGAGAGAGGGCATTCATCGCCCTTACCCCCTGTGTCAGGCAAACAAATTTCCTGAGAGCTGATTTAATAGAGAATATGTCCTTACTTCTGCTCTTTCTTGTCTATAACTTTGAGACTTCACACAAGATTTTGGAGTCCTCCTCCATCAAATGAACTTGATGATACCCACCCTACCCCCATTTGCACAGAGAATTAAGTAAGGTCAACAATAACCTGATAGTAGGACCTCGTAGTGGTCGCCAACAATCACCTCTTATTTTTGTAGTTATAGTTATTACATTTCCAAGAAAGGTGGAATGCAGAAGGACAAAGAAAGTATCTTTGTCAGGATTCTGCTGGGGGTCAGGTATATACTTAACTTCCAATGAGGATAGTCGAAGAAGTACTCACCTGATGTTATAACTCAGAAAGACCTCAGAACCAATAAAACAGAGCAAGGACAATGAAAGGATAAGAAACGTGAGGCCAGGAGAAAGGAACCAAAGGTCCCTAAAAGGTCACAGGGGGTATCAAAGGTGAAACCAGGATAAGAACCTGAGTCTCCAGGCTTAGGGGGAGATGCATCTGAGCTGAAGAAGAGCAAAGGTAAGCGTCACCCACACTCGAGGTCTTAGGATAGCTCCCTCTTCTTCCATGTGTTAGGAAGGGTCAAAACCATGCACTATCGAAGACCAGGCTATTACTGCCACGAGTGCCTAAGATACCTGTTTATGGGAAAAAATATGGAACAATAACCAATCTCTGTGGCCAGCAGCCCTCTGCACTTTGCATACTCAGCTGCATGATAAATTGTCATCAAATTATTCCACTTGGGTTAAGTAACCACAGGCCCTTTACCTTCGCTAATCCTCAAATGCTTCCCAGGCATTTACTTCCCAATTAGTTCAAACCATAAGATGAAAAAAAACAAAGCAGCCTCCACTAGGTCTCATTATATATCTATTCTAGGGACATCCCCAGACTTCTGTAAGCAATAGCCTAAAATAGCACAGGCCATTGGGATCCATGTCACAGTAACTGGCAGGTAGAAAGGGTTGATAGCCAGATCTGCATCAGACACATAAAAGATACTCCAAATTAAAAAAAAAAAAAAAAATACTCCAGATATGTTTGTTGAGTGAGTGAATGAATGACACACATTAGTTTTGTACTCAGATGGCCCTTAGCTCTGTGACCATGGAGCTCCACTTCACCTACCACTTTCCTAGGAGGAGTTGAGGATGCCCAAGGCCGTCATGGCAATTCCATGACCCACCTGGGCAGAAACTCTAGAACAATTTTTGGCATAGTTAACAATGAATATAAATCGCTTGCCTCCACCCCTCTAAAAAAGCAAATTCTTCAAAAGGAAAAAAGTGGCTCGAAAGAGTTTTACAATCGAAGTCAGCTAGAAGAGAAAGCGGGCCCCAGTGGGTCGGCTCAACAGAATGTCATGAGTGAATGGAAGAACCATGAATGGAACCCAGACGCCCAGTGCCTTGCCCAGACGTCTCCTACAATAACCCAGACCTTCACATGGCCGTGTGTACGTACGGGCAGCTTCCTTACCTGCAACACCTGTCCTTCCCACATTGTCTGTAACATACTCATCTTCCAAGGAGCTCCAAGAGCAACTCTCCTGTAACAACTTTCTTGACTTCCAAGTCCGAGTTAGAACTGACATCCCAGCCCCCAGGTCCCATCTGACCCCATATAGAATCCTCATTCAGGGTTTGGAACGTTCCTTTGTAGGTGAGTTGACCAGCTAACGCGCCTTGATAGTCACAGGACTGAGAATTGTGAGTAATACACACGCCCTTTATCCACACATACACACACACTTAGGAAACCTCTATTGAGTGAAGGAATGAATGAATGAATTAGAAATGACTGATGCCAGGCACTGAGTGTTCTGAAGGCAGGATTATTTCAAAAGCATAATCACGCCTTACTCACATTGAATATGCCACACAGGCTTGCAGCCGCTTCAGAGTTCACAACACCCAAGCAAAACAAAACAAAGCAAAAAAAAAAAAAAAAAATCCCCAAAAAACAAAAACAAAAAACACTAATTACCAGGTCACAGACTCTCCTGGTGCCCGACTTCAGCATTCAGTAACACCGCTGGGGGAGCGGCAACCTGGCTTCCCAGGGCACTTAAAACATGGCAATATTCACTCACCTCCCTCGTCCTCCCACCCTTCCTTCTCACCTGGACAGCGGGCGGCAAAACAACGTCCAGTCCAGCCTCTCAAGCAAGCCGCTCCTGAGCAGCCTGTCAGAGTACCGGGTCTGGACAGCAATGACACTCACCTCTCTTCGTCCTTGAAGATGAATTTCCGCAGTTTCAGATCCCGCAGCACCAGCCCCCCGTCGTGGCAGTGGGCCACGGCCGAGGCGATCTGGTAGAACAGTCTGGCCGCCTCCTCCTCCCTCAGTTTCTTGCAGGTGCGGACAAACGAGTGCATGTCCCCATAGCTCCGCTCGAAGAACACATAGGCTTTGGTCTCCCCCAAGATAATTTCGGTGATCTGGTTGATGTTGCTGTGGGCGGACAGGCAAAAGCACGGGGCCAGGGATTCCTGGTAGCAGCTGATATCGAACACCTAGGACAGGATTCACAACAAGACCAAGAGTCAGGGGTGCCTCTTCTCCAGCCCAATCACAGAATGCAGACACCTCCCAGGGCACGTGCTTTTGAGGTGACAGAAGGCAGACCGAACTTGGACCGAGAACACGCTGGCCCTGCCTGCTCCCAGCTGGGTAACATGGAATAAGCTGCTTGACCTCTCTGAGCTTCCAAATCTTCCTGTGTAAAATGGGCAAATGACAGCTGATTCACGGTGTTGGGAGGATTAGATGACAACACAGTGGTAAAAGTGCTTTGCAAGACGTAACACGGTACGCAAATGGTTAAGCCTTATTACTTTTTTCTCCCTACCTCAATCACCTGTTTACAAAAGAACTAAGGCAAAACCTGAAAGTGACCCACCCCAAGCTACGCAGACAGAGCCCGATTTTCCTTCCAAAAAGCAAACCAGAACAGAAACGGACATCACTCGACAGCTACACCACTTGTATATAACATATTTTATGCTATGCAATTGTGCTGTATAGCACTGAACAACATATTCGCGATGAACAGAGCAGAGAGGTAGACTTCGCCTTGAGGTCCTCTAATTCAACACCTTCATTTTACTGATGTGGATATCGAGGCTCAGAGAACCAGTCAAATCGAGCCCCAAGCGTCAGAGCTAGGAATAGGACACACAGTCCTTACTAGGCAAGCCGACACGCTTCTCGATTCCCTCCACAGCTATCTAGCTCAATGAATCAGTTATGCAATGATTTTCTATGAATCAAAATTAGCCTGTGAAATGCCACCTCATCGTGGGGTTATTTAAAAAGAAAATCCATCCTCAATACCTTTTTGAAACCAACCTAAGAGAAATTAACACTACAGAGAATCTTTGAGGTTATAAGAAAAACGCTTTCATTCATTTCAAGACCTCCGCTAAATCAGGAATACAAATCCCTGGGTTTGGAATGTGGTTTTACTATCTGCCTGGGAATGTAGGCACATGACTCCCTGTGCCTGCATGAGCGAAGGGCAGGCATGAGGTGCTTTGCTGGAAAGCAGTCCAGGCCAAGAATGCTCCAGCAACAAACACTTAAATGGTCCCCGTGCACCACCATGTAGCTTCTTAAATCTTTTTCGTTAGTTAGAACATCCTCTCCTTGATCCACATTTTGCAGCGTGGCCTAGAAATCGCCCAACTGAGGCCCTAATCCTGGCTTGGCCACCGATAATCTGGATCAGATGGGTAAAGCACTCAGGGTCGCTGGGCCTCCCTCCTCTTCCTGAACTGGAGACGTTGATTTAGAACGCTGTTGACCTTTTTTGGGGCCGGATCCCACGTGAGAACCTGACAAAAAGCTCTGTCCCCTCTTAGCTGACAATGCCCGTTCTCCAATGCACGCACAATACTGGATTCATTTTAAGGGGATCCACAGGCCTTTGGAGACCCATCCAGGGACCCAGGCTGCCATTGAAGATCCATGATCGAAGTTAAGTCGCCCTTAGGTTCAAACACCAAAAGAAATCAGTGAGTCAAACAAGGATAGTAAGAACCTCGGGAGGGCTGGTGCTAACCCAGGGCGAGGAAGCGAAGTAACGTTGTGAATGAACCGTAATGAGGCATCTCAGGAAGGCGGCACAGCTGCTGCCACTATAACCTAGAATTTAAGAATGAATACTTCAACGTCTCCAGAGACCACAAATCACACCCTGATACTGTCAAATGATGACCTACGAGCAGTGACCTCAGAGGTCCGTTCAATTAGGAATCTGAAATGCCTGAGTCAAATTTAACACCCAGACTGCGGGCAGCAGAAACCTAGGAAAGCCTCAAAAATTTCACAGAGAGTAATAAACGTTTTGCAGTGGAGAATGTAAACGCTGTGTGTTATATAACCGGGGGGGGGGTTCCGAAGCACGAGGATGTGGGCTCTGTCGCCAGTGCTCGTGGCATTACGATGATGTATCATGGACTTCCCCCTTCAAGCTGCATTTTTAAAAAATAAAAGGTGATTTTTGCTCAGCACCTTCGGTCTGTTATCCCGTCCCACTGATGAAAAACTGAATGGACACAGAAATTAAAACAACATATTTGTGGCAGCTTCAAGAAATAGTTAATACCCTCCCTAGGAGATCAAATTCCAAGATGGTGGACAGAGTATGAAAAATAAAACAAGTACTTCTGTTCTCCCAGACGGATGGGTACCAAACTTTTAGTAGCAGCTATAACAGGCATTTATGGGGTTGGACTGGTATTTAAACCGTCACCTTCAAATGCAAAATCAAGCCATAAGCCTGGTTGCCAGCTTCTTTTAAATGTTTAATTTGGAGCCTTAGTTATATAATGTGACCATTGAGATAAGGCAGTAAGATTAGGCCCTCATTAGTAGTATTTGCAAAAAACAACAACAACAACAAACAAACAAAACCAAGTGCCCATTATGCCAAGATAGTAATTATGTCAATGTGCACAGTAGCTACCAGCCTTTCCATGAAAATGATAAGGTGAAGACCCCCTAAAGCTTCCTTCCTTCACATGGTGCCTAGCTTACAGTGGGCTCAGGGAGACAATAAACAGGCTCCATTATTTTGGTTAAATGACCCCAAAGAGTGTCCTGCAGAATTCTCTCTGCAGTCCCCCGTAGGAAAGGCATCTTTACATTTGATCTGTTTTTGCAAAGACTTTTTCCTTGGGTCAACATAGGGCTGGGAGACGCACTCTCTTGCTGAGACGTCAGAAGGAACTTGATTCAGTGTGCAGATTTCACAGTGCCTTGCAGTAAGCTGAGGTCACACCGAGCATCTGAGGGTAGCTCATGGAAGCAGCCTTATAAAAACCCTTTGGGGCTTCCTAGGATATACACAGCTATGCTTGCATAAAAAGTCACCCACATCACCTCTGGTAAAAAGGCAGGAAAATAGGCTGCCGTGTCTTAAAGGGATGACCTCTGTCAAGCAGAACAATGATACTGCACTTAAATCCACTTGCAGCCCCACAGTAATTGGCGAGGGGCTGATTCAATCTTTGCAATAACTAAACCAGCAGATTAAGTACAGTTTCAGGCCAAAGAGCACGTCTACGAATGACACCGTAAGGTCAGCCCAAAGTGAAATATGTCTTGAAGAATCTGGAGGGAGAAAGGAAGAGCAGGGGCAAGTCACCTCTGCCTTTAAACAAAGAAATAACAGCAAGACGCTCCTGCAGAATTTGAAGGCAGAGTCCCTTGACTTAAAAGCGTCTCCAGCCTTTGAAAAATATTAAAATGCTGTAGTGAAGTTGAGCAAAAGGAGTGCACACACTCACTGCTGGGCGATTGTGCATATCTCATAGGAGAGTGGCAGCTCTGTGGAATTCATTCATTTCAAAGGATGCCTCCCCTATTGTGCAACCTTGTAGGTCTTCTGAGAATTCAATCCAGCTCTGAATAGCCTACTGAATTTTGGTTAACCGGGCACAGTCGCTCTGGGTCTCAATAACTTGGGAGAGGATGCAGAGAGCTGTATTTAAAGAGTCTCTGATTTTCCCCTGAGATCTGAACTGAGCAATTGCAAAACTGACTGAAGACCTCCACAAAAACGGGTATTTACAATGGAAGACTCCAGTCCCCTACGAAACAGAGCAATCTGTGGTTAATGGTAAAAGTGTGATGTATTATTTGCAGCACAGCTGTGTGGAGTGCCCATTTCAAAGACAGCAGAGGTCGTCACTCCTCACTACCCCCTCATCCCCCCAAAAAAACAAGAGTGACCAAATGTAAAATGAAGTGACAATGAATTCTTGATCTGTATCCAATGCTTGGGTAACGGTATGCTCTACTCTATTCTTTTTTTTTTTTTTTTTTTTTGCAACTGTTCCCCTTCTCATCCCCTGGACTGTACTGCACACACAAAGACACACAGACACACCAGTCACTGTTGGGGGTCAAAGACAAAAAGGAAACTGGAGTGCCCATCTCTGTATTAGCCCTGTGAATCCCTGGGGCTCCAAACACCGGCCTTTAGACCATACTGGCAAAGGTGTTGTTGGGGGTGGGGGGCACGTGGGGGTGTTCAGGCACGGAAGTCTGGAGATGAGAAGAAACGAGACAAGAGAAGAGGACCCAAAGGACTCACTCTTTCCTACACCCAAAGGTGCGCCGGTGGCTTTGATTTCCACCCCCAACCCTCCTTTCAAGGCTGCAGGCAGCAGAGAGCTCTTTGTAAACTCCTTCCCCGCGCTGGGCCCCTGGCTCAGCCAGAGGGGACACCTTTGTGTGTCTCTTTTAAAGGGCACCTTCCGAACAAAGGTTTAACACCTGCACGCTTCTAAGAACAATGGCTGCTGCGAAGGGAACCCAGTCATCCGTGCCTTAAAATGAGCGGGGGATTCCCTACTCCACGGTGGAAGGGGAGGGGGCTAGACACAAGGAGAAATCCCTTGGGCAGTGGGACCCGGCCAAGAGCAGAGGCGCTCCACGAGCCTTTGGGAGCACGCGTGTTCGTGGCCCCCGCGCAGTCCCGCCGCCCTTCCCAGCCCCGGGCTCTCCCCAAAACGCCCCCGCCGCAGCCCGCCCCATTGTCTGCAACGCTCTAAAAACTTCGCAACTAGTCGAACGTGAACAAATAAATAAACCCATTTAACGAGGCCACGGATAATTATCCCGAGAGTCTCCCTCCTCCAGGCTCCGGAGCTTGGCGACCTCCCGCCCCCTCCAAACGGCCGGGGAAGCTTTTTAAAAGACAAAAAGCAAAAACAAACCCTGGGCTCTTTACCTTGCACACCAGCTCCTCCCCACTGTGCAGATGCACGGCACGAAAAACGTGGTCTCCCTCCAGAGGTTCCAACAATAAGTATTTCCCGATGCAAGAAACGCAATGCGACAAGTTCGGAGTCTCGGGCGGGCTCGGGGAGCCGAGGTTCGGGCTGAAACTCTGGCTGGGTTCGGCGGACCTTATAGACGACAACTCTTCGAAATCCTGGGTTTTGTTCCGCGATCTCCCATATCTTGCTATTGTGATGGGGGTAGACCTGTGTATGTTCATGAGTGTGGGGATCGCACTCGGCAAACAAAAAACCCGCTGGAGAGATGAGTCGCTGGCGAGTGCGGCTGCAGGCGCCTCCGTGCCACGGATTTTAAAAGGGAACGAGAGGGGAGGGGACGGGAAGGGGGCGACGTGGAGAAAGAGTTAGAAGCCCCCAGATGGGCGCCGCCGGGCACCTTGTCCGCTCCGAGCTCGGCTCCCGGGGGTGCTCAGTCGGCAGTAACTCGGGTCCTTTTGTTACCCCAAAGCAGCCAGCGATTTGCAGAATCTCCGCACTTTTAGTTTCTCTCTCTGTCTCTCTCTTTCCAACGTGGATCTAGACGACTAACAGGATTGCTAAGGTGGGGAGCTGCAGCGCCAGGTCTCCCGAAGCGATCCCCACGCAGGCTTCCGAATCGCAGACGGGGCGGAGGAGCCCTGCTGTAGTTTGTGCAATCTTTGAGGAGCGCACGGCAGCAGCTTGGTCTCAACGCGTTAGAAACCAAACAAAAAGAAAAAGGAAATAAGCACGGGTCTACCGGCTCGCGCCGCACGGCAGACAGAATCCGCGCTGCACCCCCTTTTTTGGTGGAAAGGGTGGGGGGCGTGGAAGGGGGGGCGCCGGAGAGGGTAGTTACCTACGTTTTAACTGTAGATGGCGTCTGAGGCTTTTCCAAGATCGCAAGAGCTCTCCAAAATTTAAACAAACAGACCAAAAAAAAGAAGAAGAAGAAAAAGAATAGCAAGGGAGCATTTAACTTAGAGCGGTCAGCGCTGCCAACAAAAGATTGCAAAAGCCGGGCACAGAGTTGCAGCGCGGGCCGGTCGCAGGTACCGCGACAAAGCCTGGGTTGGCCCGCCGGGCGGAGGTCAGCACAGGCTCATGCTGTCGCTGCTCGCTCGTGCTCCAGATCGTCCTCCGAATAAAGCGAGAAGTGCGGGCAGGGACGAAGGTAGATCAATGGTCTCCGATTCCCCCGGCACGAGCTTCCGGGGGTGGGGGGTCCTCCGGACTCTGGAAGGGGATGCGCCCCCAGCCAACCTGCGGCGTTCCTTTCCCGCTGGATAACTGGATCTTGCCTTGGAATAATTTACAACCACTCCGTCTCCCCCGACCCTAAACCCAAATTGCCCGATGGGGTTTGTTTTGGAGAAAATTGATGGCTTTTCTTCGTCGTCTTTTATTTATTTTTTCTTTCTTCCCCAGAGGTAAGAAGAATGTGCATTTAAAATTGAAGGGGATGGCCGATGGTGCCCGAGGCCAATCCCCGAGCTCAGCACGCCCGCAACTCCCGGCGAGGCGGTATTAATAGTTACTTACGTGGCCGGGGATCTCGGAGCGAGCGGGGTCCTGTGTGCGCGTGTGTGCGCGCGCGCGCCTCGCTCGCGCTCCGTCTCCCCATTCAATGTCACCGACACATTTCCACGGAGCCTCCGCCCCCCCGCGGCACCCGCGACTGGCTCAGCCCAGGGCCGGCCCCGCCCCACCCCCGTCCGGGCCCCCCTCATTGAGCCGGGCGCCCATCAATCAGCCCCGCCGCTGCCAGTCCTCGGGCGGCTCCCCGCGCCCGCCGGCCGCTGCCACTGCCATTGCAGCTCCGGGCCCCGGCGCGGGCGCCGGCCTCGCGGCTCTCCGGCTCGGCAACAGTGCGATATCCTTCCGCCGCCCGGGGCTGGGAGAGAGCGCACCCGCACCCGGGAGGGACGGTCGCGGCGCCGCCACAGGCCTCGGACTGTGCGCCCCGCCGCCAGCCAGCGGCTGTGCAGGAGTTCTCCCCCCCCCCCCCCCA
>NW_024426774.1:407816-581022 GCF_017311325.1 Ursus maritimus
CCCCCCCCCCCCCCCCAAAGCGGGGCATCCTGATAGCATCAGGCCCCCGCGCTTCAGATGCTGCTCTGAGCCGGGAGCTCTTCCCTGTGGTTGATCCCTTGCATCAGTGGTGCTGCATGCAGTTTCAAAAATTAGTTTCATTATCTTTCCCCAACACCCTAGTTCCCATTTAAAAAGAAAACAATGACTTGCCTTGGGTTGGTGTCACCCTCCTGTTACCACCTCCCTACCCTGGACTCTCCACCACCGGGGCTTTGAGTGTTTTCGGCTTGAAGACCCCTTTTGACTCAGACCAAATTTAATCACTAATTCTTCCCCTTCTTCCCCTCTGGGTTGGGGGCCCAGTGAAACAGACACCTGCACGCAGGCATCCAAGTGCTCTTGGCTCCTTCAGTTAGCGACCCCCCACCCCCCCAGGCCCCG
This sequence comes from Ursus maritimus, assembly GCF_017311325.1. Lineage (NCBI taxonomy): Eukaryota > Metazoa > Chordata > Mammalia > Carnivora > Ursidae > Ursus > Ursus maritimus. The sequence goes on from NW_024426774.1 coordinate 408,240, forward strand.
TACACACAAGCACAGCAAACTCAGACATTGAGAATCAGGTGCAGTTCACCGCCCGCAGGTCCCTGCGAATTTTTCTCAACTTTCTAGGGAGGCTCCAGTCCTCTGGCTTGGGCAGAAGCACACCAGGCAAAGGGCTTGAACTGCTTCAGAGGCTTGGGACTCAGAGCCTTAACCTAGTGTGTCTTGGTAAACCAGAAGCAATCTGGTTGGAGGATGAACGTCTTAAAAAAAAATTAAAAAATAAAAAGCAAAGGACTGGGAAAGGTGAATTTAAAAGACTCTTGGAGCCCCCTGAGGCTCTATCTGGAGGCATGAATATATTCTAATACGGGAGGGAAAGGGGACCATACAATTTATTGTCCACAGTAGGACTGTTTTGAGTAGAAAGGGAACCTGTTTATAATTATGCACAACTGAGTTACTCTAGTGATCAGAAGTTCCTGGGAAGTTGGCCAGAGAGGAGGACACTGACGACTATACAAGCAGGCCACCACAGGGCCAGAGTTTGAAAAGAAGGTCAAGAAGTGGCCTCCTGGGTCCTGGCACCTCTCACCATCTTAGTGCTTGAAAACCTGCCTAGGACGCTGTCCCTGGCCCCAGAGGAATTCATGAGTTCCCCCAGACTATCGCCATGACTGCTAAGCAGAGTCCTTTAATCCAGTTCTGTCCCCTGAAGACACTCCAGTGTTTGTGCCCCTCTCAGGAGCAGACCTGAGGTAGCCTCGGCAGATGGGTCGGGAAGACACTGGCCTCCTCTGTTCCGTGGCCACCAAGAGGGCTTTATAACCAGGGGTTGGGAGGCGTTGTCCCAGCCTTGTCTGGGCCTCTGGTTTCAAATGAAAATTGAGTCAAGACTGCTTTCCTCCCTGGGTCCCTGTTTCTTCAACTGTAAAATGAGAAGCATAACACCCGCCCTGCTCAGCTCACGTGATTGCTTTAGAATTACATTTTCAATTCCAGGAAATCTATGCAGGCTTACTATAAGCCAGGCCCTGTGCTGGTTGTTAAGGACCCAAGTATGAGTAAGGTTTGGTCTCTGCCACCCAGGAGCTCAGAGTCTAGCCTCAGAGAAAGGCATGGAAATGCATCATTTTATTGCATAACAATGTGGCAATTAGAATATATCAAGGGAGCATACAGGAAGGAGCAAGTTTTCCTGGACTTCAGGGAGTTTTCCCAGAAAATGTGATTTTTTTTTTTACCTTGAATTAATCCAGAGCAAATATTTATTGAAACCTACTATGCGCCAGACGCTGGGTATGGAGATACAATGATTTAAAAAAAATACATTTCCTATCTTGGTGGACCTTGAAAAAATTCTATGAGCCATAAAATAACAGGAATAAGAGATCCTCGCTGACATTTCAGGCAGAAAGAAAAATGTGCAAAAGCAAAGGAATGAGATCCTCTGAAATTTCTAGTTAACTCGCAATGGCTCCAGTATTGGCAGTCCAGCAGCCGTGGCCAGGCCTGCGGCTGGCCAAATGGGTTGGAATTAGAATGGGAAGGGATCAGAAGACCAGCCAGAGACCATGGTCTTCTTGGTAGAGGAGATAGAGCGTCAAGTCTGGCGTTAAACTGGGAAGTGGCGGGGTCCGATTGGAGTTTTAGAAAAATCAGGCTGGAGGTCATGTGCATGCTTTCCAGAACATTCCAGCAAGCTTCCCAGGAAAGAGAGAGCCCTGTAGCCAGAGAGATCAAGAAAATTATAAACTAATAGTGGTGTGTAACTGATGCTTACGTGATTGATGGTGTATTTATTGCTTCTGATGTAAAGTATGCAGTGGCTACTTCCTCCTCATTCTCAAAAGCCAGATTCACGTCCTTTGGAAGCTACTGCCATGCAGGATAGATTAAATAATTATTCCAAGTGCCTTCAACATTTGTATACTTATTAACAGTAATCGTGGTCAGATTGAAAACAAGCAAGTAGTAGGAAGATCTGGGTGGGACTTTTCATTCATTCACTATTTAGCCATATGATCTTGGATGAATTTAGAATATCTTAATTATAAAGGGAAATTATAATCTGAATTTTACCTAACACAGGAAAATTATGGAAGATGTGTATACAGCAACGAGCACAATGTCTTGCATGTAACAGAAATAGTTATTATCACTATTCCTATTCCTATTATTATTATTATTATTGGAATATACATTTACAGAGCTATCCAACACACAATGATTAATAATAGTAATAATACGTAGGAGTGCCGGGGTGGCTCAGTCGGTTAAGCGTCTACCTTCAGCTCAGGTCATGATCTCAGGGTCCTGGGATTGAGCCCCACATTGCATTGGGCTCTCTGCTCAGGGGGGAGTCTGCTTCTCCATTTCCCTCCGCCCCTCCCCCCATTCATGCTCTGTCTCGTACTCTCTCTCAAATAAATAGATAAAATCCTTAACAAATAGTAATAATCGATAAAATAGGTAAGATGCTTATGGTTATCAGTAAGATGTGGGGAAGTGGTTAAATGTAGAGTGCTAGGAATGGCTACATGCAAAACGCAGCTATGATAAAATACGCAGCAATTAGAGAAGGGAGGCACGTTTTAACCCACCCACTTAAATCCAGACTGGGTCAAATCCAGTTGCCTTAGTTTACTAGCCTGCTGTGCATGCTTTCCAGAACATTCTTCATTTTGCAATGAATTTAACTGGTCACTCCTTCACATCAGTGCTCATAAGTTCATTCATTCGGCAAGCATGTAGTAGTAAGTGCCTGCTAAGTGTGAGGTCCTAGGCTAAGGGCTGTGTTTATTGATCAGGTAAATGGCTTTTGAAAAGAATTCCTAAGACGACTGTATCACTTCAAGGCCAACATCTAACAAAGGTGATGACGTTCATCTTTCTTAAGCAGCTCTTAAAGCAAGCTGTAGCCAGGCTCAAAAATCTGTGACCAACTTCCAGGACAATTTGTAGAGAATGCCACCTTATGCTGATGTGCAGACCATGGACTCCACAACTCCAGAACAATCCATTTCCATTGAGGTCTTTATGAATGGCAGCCCTGGGAGCATACAGAGCAGTTTCCTTGGCCATACGTGGAGCATGGAGTTGAGACTCATGGGGCTGGAATTCAAGAAGTTAACCACTTCGTCTCCCACGCTCATCTGGTACACACCCACCAGCTGCTCACCACTCTGTGAACTGCACGTACCCACCTCTGTGCCTATGACTTGAGTGACGCCTTCCTCCATGTTTGGTGTCTCCACAGTTCTCAGGAGTTACTCCCTGCCAAGGTGTTCGCTCCACTTTGCTCGACTCCTCCAGCTCAAGTTCATGTTCCCCATTCTAACTGGCCTTGTGGATTCCTTAGCTTTCAAACGATGTGTTCAAAATCAAGGAGCTATGGGTGTGCTTGGCCAATAATGGGGAGATTTGTGGTTTTCATGTATCAGTTGCCATCTAGATATGCCTGAGAGGATCTACAGATGTCTTAGCATGAGGGTCAGTCAAAGTAACCAAGATAAGTGCCCCTAACTACTCTTCCAACATTTAACTGGCCAGTGTAAGCAAGACCAAATCAGGAGCCATTCCCACATCTTGCTCGGCAGTGGTTCCAGGAGGTTCCCTGTCTTAACACCGACTTCTTCACTGTCTCCTCAGGTTCCATTAGTAGCAATTCATTATTCTGTATTCTTAAACATTCTGCCAACTCTAGGAAGGGTTTCTGTCCTCCCTTTGTGTAGGGGAAAAAGGAAAAGATCCAGGGGAGAAGGTACACGCATCCACTGTGGCAGCCACTGGAGATGCGTTTGGCCAGGTTCACGGTGACCCTGGGGTTTAAGTGTAGTCAGAACTGGGAGATACATTTCCAGTGGCCATGAGGCCTGTGGTTCGCTTCTAGGTTCCATGCCATAAATTGCCCCATTACTTTGGAATCTTCTCTATTACTAACTTTAATGTTAGTTATATTTAATTATGCCTTTTTGAGTACCACTTTCTTTCTGGTTCTTACACAATGCTTCAAAATGAGTATTATTACCCTCACTTTATAGATGAAGGAACCAGGAACCAGATAGACCAATTAATTTTTTTCCGTGGTGGCCTGTTATTGCTCAATGGCTGTGCAGGGCTCTGTGTGTGTGTGTGCGTGTGTGTGTGTGTGTATTGGGGAGGAAGGAGGGGCAGGGCAATGAGTTTCTTCTGAAACTCAATGATGTTTTACTCATCGTGTTGCCTGTCATCAGGCTTTCTAGAGAGTTCTAAACCTTTGGGTTGAAAGGCCAACTCAAAACCTTCCCGTAACAGTGACTTCTTTTCTCAATTTTTTTTTTCTAAATCTTTCATGCTCAGAAAGCAGTTGTTTATTTACAAGGTGATTCCCAGTAGTACCTATTAAAAGGTGACTTCTTGGGGCACTTCTTGGGTGACTCAGTGGGTTAAGTGACCGACTTGATCTCAGCTCAGGTCTTGATCTCAGGGTCATGAGTTCAAGCCCCAAGTTGGGTTCACGCCCAATTTTGTAAAAAATGAATAAATAAAAGGTGACTTCCTGCTTGTTTGCTTCATCATGGTGAGGTAGGGGATGTGTTTTTCTTTTCGGATAAATGGTCCACTGGGGAAAGTCCAGTGTATAAATACAAAAGAAATGGCCATGTAGGGACCACTTTGCTCCCAAGCCCTGGTTTTGTAGCTCTTCTTCTCACACAGGAAAAGAGTTCTGAGTACTCACCAGTGCAATGAGTAGAAGAGAATTGTTGCTGTTACTCACACTAAGAGGAGGGTAGGAACTCCAGCTTCTGGGAATTTTCTGGGTCTTGCCCACGGTCTGCGCTCCTATTACCCATTGTTGAGCAGCTAAGGGAGAAGTGAAAGCAGGTCTGAACCTGTTCCTGCAGGGGGTGGTCCCCGTGTACAAGTGCTAGGTTTCCGTCCAGATGAACTCGGCCTGAAGTGTTCTGGTAAATCTAGTGCACGTTTCCATACGCGGCAGGAGGAGCCCCCCACAGTTTGTAGGGCTCTGAAGAGTACTTACCTTTCCTTCTCTTTGTTGCGTGAAGATACTAATACTTTGCTGAGAGAGGGAAGAGGAGAAATCAGATGACCGTCTCAGTCTCTCTCCAGCTTTTAAGATCCAGACTTCAGTATGGGGAACACGGGCTCATCACCCGTAGACCAATATCTGAACAATGGTGCATTGAGTTTTCATCCCATTTGGGCCCCACTTCAGCCAATTAGCAACATGGCCTTGGATGGCCCTGATCGCTCAGATGAAGGTTTCTAAGAATTAATATGTGCAACAGCCTTGCCAACTTAGAGAGCCCTCTACAGATTTGTCCCCTTTAATCCTCACAGCAGCTCAGTAAGGAGGATTTCATTATCAGCTCCAGGAGAAGAAACTGAGTCTCAAGGAAGTGAAATTGTGAGCTAACGAGCACGAAACCGGTCCATCTGAATGCACAGCCTGCGTACACGTCATAATCCAGCTCTGCCTCCCACCATGCTCCTTCTTGTCCTCTGTCCTTTTGTCACTTTTCCTCCCTGTGTATCTCTTCTCGCTCTACTTCCATCTGTGTCCGGATATCATCTTAAATTTAAAACCATTTTTTGGATATGTTGGGGGTCCTTGCATAGCCTTTCATTTGATGACAACTATAAATTCGCAAACGAGGAAAGTCTGTCTGAACAGAAAGGTGATATCAATAGAAGAGCAGCTTCCACCTTGTGAGTCCTGGGTCCGCAGGTGGGCTTGGACCCCAATAGGACCCAGCAAGGGGGACGCAGCTCCAGGTGGGGCAGCCCACTCAGCAGACCCCCCGGGGGCGGGGGGAGCACATGGTGCGTCTCACCCTTGTCCCCGTGTCCATGCGATTCACTTTCAAATACGCATACGTGCTTTTGTGGTTAATAAAATACAAAATGTAAACAAATCACCGATTTCATAGTACTTTTTCCCCATATAGGCAATTAAAAGTATATCTCAGCGTACTTGCTATCACTGGAGACAACATGAAATGTTATACCCTTCGCCATGGGTCCCAGAACTTGAAGGTTGAAGCTTGTTCAGCACTGGATGGGTGGTTCCTAGCAACTAACCCAACTCTTGAGAAAATTAGCCCTTCTGCAGGTGTGGGCCTGGGGGATGGTGCAGGGTCCTGACTCTGTAAATTGGAAGAGAGGTTGCTGAAATAAAATCCCTAGTTGTAAATATAAGTGATGCCCCAGGGCCCAGGGGCCATTCTTTCCATTTACATGATACAAGAGCCTGCTAACAAATATGGCTTTTAGGGCGTTTGGCCACAGGGAAGTAAGCCGCTTCCTGTATGGGCTGCAAGGTTGCTCAGTGACCACGAGGCTTGATCCCTGACAGACTTGAGGAAACAGCATCTGGGAAAGAGCTCAGTCGAACAACCCTCCCTCAACAGGTCCAGAAGACATTGAGTGCCCTTATCTGGAACTTCAGGAGCTCTGCGACCTTAGGTGGTTCTGGGACATTCCTAATCCTTAGTTTCTGCTTCTTTAAAATGGCCGCTGTCATGAGGGTTCAGTGACGGAAGTGAAGTGCTCAGGTTGGCCCTTACTTACCACAGGGCCACCACCACCGTCACGACTGACTGACTCAGTACTGTCAGGACGCATTTCTCTTCCTCCCCTTCCCCTTTCTCCTGCTTCCCCTGCTTCTCTCCCTGCCTCCTCCTCTCTGTCCTCCTCCCTGACCCAGCACTGGACAATACAGTTGAAGGTACACTAAGGTCCCCTGCCTCCCCTAGAGCTGCTGTCAGCCTGGCGAGGAGAGACGGCACCTCAGGGACAGGTGTAAAGACCAAAGGCGCCGCTGGGAATCCCAGCCAGAAATCCAATTTGGGTTCCATCGGGAGCTGGCAAAGCCTTGCCAGCTTGGACCCATTCCTTTTCTCAGAGTTCACTAAAATTCCTCAGGTAAAATTGGCAAAAGATGACATTTTGAAAATCCTTTACTTAGCTCACCATCTTGCCTCCTTGCAGGGCCCCTTCTGATGTCCTCTCAGGAGGAAAAGAAAATGCTCTCATGTACCTCAGGAGGCCTCCTCCCCAGATAACAAGACAGAGTCAGCCCTTACTGCAGACCCCAGACTCGTTCACATAGCCTGCTGGAGCTGGGCGCGGGGTTACTTCAAAGGCAGGGACAATCCCAAAAGAATTTGAATCAACTTTCTGCTCAGGCTACAGGAGGCTTTCTTTGTGAGTTATGTAATCAGGGCCCAAACTCCGTAAGGAGAGTAAAGCCCTTGTCTCAGGTACAAAATTTAAAGGAACACCAAAGACCTCAGTAATCAAGAGGAATAGCACTTTAAGGCAATATTTTAAAAAATAAAAATCAAGGGGAAAAAATCCAAGATGAAAAATATATCCAGATTTTAAATAAAGAGTAGATCGGGGCGCCTGGGTAGCGCAGTCGTTAAGCATCTGCCTTCGGCTCAGGGCATGATTCCAGCATTCTGGGATCAAGCCCCACATGATGCTCCTCTGCTAGGAGCCTGCTTCTTCCTCTCCCACTCCCCCTGCTGTGTTCCCTCTCTCGCTGGCTGTCTCTCTCTCTGTCGAATAAATAAATAAAATCTTTTTTAAAAAAATAAAGAGTAGATCAGAATTTGTGATGTTTCTTTTTGCCTCAGGCTCCAAAAGGCTGCTCTGTCCCTCTCACTGACCCGGGCTTTGCCCAGGAGAGGGAAGAAAAGAAGGAAGGAAGTGAGTAGTATTTTTCCTGCATTTAGTTTATGACCAGCACTTTGCAGACACTATTGCCTATCTTCCTCAAGATCCCAGTATAAAACAGGCGTGATTGACTGCATTTATGGGAAAGGAAAAGGATGAGCAGCTCTTGTTGGCTAGTATAGGGGAGAGAGAGAATTCAAATTCAGACGAGGCTGAGCCCACTGCTTCTGGCTTTTTCACACCACTAGGGATCCACTGAGGCTACCGAGGCGCTTGGCTGAGTTCTTCTCAAAAGACAGTGTATTCGTCTGCTCAGGCTACCATAGCACCATCTCACTGACTGGCTGGCTTCGGCAATAGAATTTTGTTTTCTCATAGTTTTTGGAGGCTTGAAGTCCAAGATCAAGGTGTTGGCTGGGTTGGTTTCTCCTGAGACCTCTTTCCTGACCAGGGTCACCATTTCCCTGTGTCTTCTTGTGGTCTTTTCTCAGTGTATGTACCCTCCTCATGCCTCTTTCTCTTCTTCATTTTTTAAAAAAATTTTTTAGGATTTACTTATTTATTTTAGAGCAAGACAGGGAGGGAGGGGCAGAGAGAGAAGGAGAGAGAATCTCAAGCAGACTCCCCGCTGAGCACGGAGTCCGATGCAGAACGCCCTCTCTCTTTTTTTTTTTTTTTTTAAGATTTTATTTATTTATTCAACAGAGATAGAGACAGCCAGTGAGAGAGGGAACACAAGCAGGGGGAGTGGGAGAGGAAGAAGCAGGCTCATAGCGGAGGAGCCTGATGTGGGGCTCGATCCCATAACGCCGGGATCACGCCCTGAGCCGAAGGCAGACGCTTAACCGCTGTGCCACCCAGGCGCCCCAGAACACCTTCTCTTGACCTTGAGATCAGGACCTGAGGCAAAACCAAGAGTCAGACGCTTAAGCAACTGAGCCCCCAGGCACCCCTCTTTCTCCTCTTATTGGGCTAGTGTCCCACTCTTAACGCCCTCATTTAACCTTTATGTCCTCTTTACTAGCCCTGTCCGCAAATACAGTCACACTGGGAGTCTGACCTTCAACGTATGAATTTGGTGGGGGCGGGGCGGGGCGGGGGGAGGAAGGGACACAGTTTAGGCCATGACAGGCAGTTACTGTGCTCCGGGATTTTGTTCCTATAAACATCACAGAGATTACTAAGATCATATCTCTGTCTTCTGAATTAATAATTGAGTTGAGGCATGCAAGATTTACATAAATTATACTGTACAATCAGTCCTAAACACTATAATTGTAAAATATAAACTAGAGAAAAACAGGGGATTTAGTGTGCCCCTTCATCCTTTAGAGTAGTCCTGAGCCCAAAGTAGGGGATATATACATATATAAAATTCTGGAGAAGGAAAATAATTTCTCCCACCAGGAAACGAAGCAAGGGAAGCGTTTGAACTGGCCTTGAAGTCTGAGCAGAACATCAGCAGGTCAAGATGGAAGAGTGTCTAGGAAAATGTGCCATGCGGAGTCCTGGAGGGAGGAAGGCATAAGCAGCCAGGTTTGCCTGAGGCAAAGTCAGAGGCTGCAGGGAGGGAGGCGAAGCTGCTGTCAGGCCATGGGGGAATATGAACGTTGAGCTAAAATGCTTGGACATCGTTCCACGGGCCAGATGTTCCCCTGACCTCTGGATGAAAGATCCTTACTAGCCAGAAACTGCATGGTGTAGTAGAAAGTACACTGGCTTCGGAGCTGACCTCGTTGAGTTTTCCTCTTCTTTTATACACTTGTGTTATCTCTTGCTGCTTTACAAATAGCTCCCCAAAGCTTCTGCCTCCAAGGTCACTCATGGAGTTACTGGCAGGATTCAGGCCCTTGTATGTTGTTGGCCTGAGGGTCTCGTTTCTTCTATGGATGTTGACTGGAAACTACTCTCAGTTCTGGGCCACTGCCTCTCCATAGGGTAGCTCAGAGGATGGCAGCTTGCTTCATTAGAGCAAACTCATGAGAAGGGCTAGAGAGAGGGGACAAGCAGGACAGAAGTCACAACCTTTCTTAGCCTAATCTTGGAAGTGACATCCCATCTCACTTTGCCATACTCTACTCCTTACAAGCAAGGCACCAGGGCCACCCCAAAATGACAGGAGAGGATTACACAAGAATGTGAATACCAGGGGGCAGGGATGATTGGGAGCCATTTTGGAAGTTGCCAGCATTTCTAGGGTGATATATCCAAATTTTGGGATGGAGATTATTATGTTTAATGGAAGGGATGGAAGCTAAAAGTTGTTGTTGTTATTGACCCACACTGGCAGAATTGATATCCGTCTGATATCCTTCAAGGATTTTTCCCTCTGACGTGGTGGCTTCATGGCTAAAAATGGAGTATCTCAGCTTCCCTGCCCCTCTGCTATCTTGATCCACCTGAGACACCTGAACATTTCCCTGGATTCTAAGAATGGGCAAAGAATGCCCCAATCTGGAGACATGGAGTTTAAGGAGACATGAGACTTAGAGCCATATTTTATTTCCCTCTATACTCCTATTGCTGGGGCAGTGATGGACACATGTTGGGTGTTATCGTTGTATTCTGGATAAGTCAATCCATGAGTGATATTCTCTTAGAAACCTGGTTTTATGAAAAGAGCCTGGATCTCAGAGTGGGGCAGAGGGACCTGGGATTGACCCAAACCCATCTGTGCGTCTGTACGTCTATGCTTGAGTGAAAGGGGTTGTGTGGTGTCATCCAGTCTTCAAATACTTTATGGATGTTTTTAAATGATTAGTTTTTAAGTCCACATTTCACAACTAAAATGATTCCATTGTGTTCTGAAAATCTCCTTAATTGAATGTTCTCTTTGTCAACCCAATAAACTGCTAGTTTTGCAATAAGATTCCCCTGGCACCTTTCCTGGGAGATTTAGTGTGAGAAATTCACTCACATAACAAGAAATATAGTAACAAATGTCTGTCCATTAGCTCAGTTCTGTTGATGGATCACCTTCTCTGTGTCAAGCACCATGCTGGGTGCTGGGCTCAGCACAGCGGCTCCTATAGGAAGTCACAATTTAATGACGGGAGCTTCTCATACACTGCCCTGTTTTCCCATCTGAGATCTTTCTTTTTTTTTTTTCTTATCACATTTTTACTTGGGCCATAAATCACCAAGATTTTCTTACACACATGAAGTAACACAGTGGAAAGATAAATGTGCCAGTTTGAGATGGCCACATATTTTTGATACTCCTCTTGTTGAGAGATAGGGTTCATTCCTGTCCCCTTGACTATGGACTGGTCTGAGACTACTTAGACCAATAGAGAATGGTGGAGATCATGCATGACCAGGCCCAGGTCTTGCCTTCCAGAAAACTGGAGTCTTCCTCCTTGGGCTCTTAGAGCCCTGAACTGCCACTCATTAAGTCCAATCGACTATTCTTCTGAAGAAACCACACAGAAAGGCCCCAAAACTACTTGGAGAGGGAGGGGGCCCAATGGAACCAAGCTTTCCAACCAAACCTTGACAAAGATCCAGGCACAAGAATGAAACCTACTTGACTCTTTCACGCCAGAGCAGTACCCAAGGGAGTACCCCAGAGATGCCCCAGTTATGCCATCTTTCCCAATCCCTGCCCCACAAAAGCATGGTCTAGTAAAGTTGTGGTTGTTTTACAGCATTAAGTATCAGGTTAGCTTTTTTCCTCAGTAACAGAAAACTGGAACAATGTAGGGTAGTTGTCTTACTCAGTCGGCTAAGCAATTCCTCTGGAAGACTTATCCAGGGGAGAAAAACAACAACAACAACCTATAATGAGAGAATATTTCATAAACATAGGCTGAATGGATCTCAAACCCTCCTTCTTCTGACAAATCTGCTAAGGAAATATCTTCATTCCTGATGTGCACAGCATCATTTGACAATGATTTTATGATGAATTCTGATTAATGTGTCATGTTTGTAGGAAGCGAACAAGACTTTCGCAGGGGATCAGGAGCTCTCCGAGGGCAAGGACCAGTCTTCTCTCCTCTTCCCCATTCTGCACTTGTCGCCGTGTTGGGTACAGATGCACGCCAAGAGAATGCAAATCTATCACGAGAACCATGATTGCTTTGGGCTAGAGGTTTTAGAATTCATCCAGTCCTTAGAAAAGTCTTGATGTCATTCAGGGAACTTCCTATCTGCTCTTGCTCTGCCACTAATTTATCAGGGGCTAGTGATCCAGATGGTTTTTCTCACTAGAGCTCAGTTGCCTCATCTGTAACATAAGGACATGAGATTAAATGATACTCAAGTCCCTTCTATCTCTAACAGTCTGTATTCCAATGAGGAATTTTTTTAATAATTCATTTTTCAAACATTGGTAGCCCAGCTGCCATAGAAAACATCACTAGATCATGGAAGGTAACGCATGCTTCTTTGAGAATGAAGATAGTGGGTTCCTTTCTTTAGGGATTTGCATGCTAAGAGACTCTAGATAAAGTAGGATGATTCCTTTCTCCTAATTCCAGGAGTTCAGCATTTTACAGCAAACAATTTCCCATGGGGATGAGCGCAATAGTTGCCACAGGGGTAGGGGGAGGGGAATTGCAACTGCATTGGACTCTCCCCCAAATCCCCCTTCTTGATTTGCAGAAAATACTGATGTTTGTAGTAATAACGAATATTTTCTAATAGGGATAAATACACCTTATTTTTTTTATCAGTCTGTGTAATACAATACATTTTCCAATAACTGAAGCTCTGGTCTTGACTTTATGGAATACCCTTCTCGTCTCCGTAAATCTTGCCAGGATTCATCTCAAGCACCATCTCTTTCAGGAATTCTCTGGGAGAGCTAAGAGTCTCTCCAGTGTGCACAGCTCTATCTTAGCCAAGCTGTATTTTGTTGAGATGACCTCTGCATATATTCCTATTTCCGACTCGTCCGTTCCTTGAAAGCATGGATCGCGTCTTACTCAGGGTTCCATCTCTAGGCTTGAACAGCGCCTGCGCGTTGTAACTGACGGACCCAGCACCTGCATACTGTCACAGTTCATAAAGGGTGTTCTTTATTGTCCCCGTTAAACAATTGAACTGTGGCTCAAAGAGGAAAGTGACTTTCTTAAGATCACCTAGGCACACACAGAGGGGCCCCCACACAGAGGCTTTCTAATGTTCTTCCCCACATCCTGAGAATTTGGGACTTCTCCCTGGTGGGAGGGAGAGAGCGCGAGCCCTGTCCTCCCCATGGATACATAGCCTTTGTTTTCAGTGTCTGGGAAATGCCCCAGGATTCCCTGCTGCGTTACCCCGGGAGACTATTGCTCAATCCCAGCAGCTGTTCTGGAGGAAAAGAAAAAGCAGACATTCTGAATGTATCATACATAAAATGCAATATTGAATTGAAGATCACTAATGAGCGAGAACTCTTTTATTGTGCAGTCTACTTTCAGTGAGGTCTAGCTCTTAATTTTCAGTGGGCGTAGCAGGAAGTACTAGTGTAAAAAAAATAAAACATATATATATTACTAATACTGTTGCTATATAAAACAATATTTGGCCAAGATGGTTAAGATATGATTCAGTCCTTGTTCATCAGGTTGCTAAATATTATTCAGTGAGTGGAGTCGACCATATGGCATAACTGAGTTTCCTCGGGAGGCTGGGTAAAATGTTGTGTTGGATATAGAATTTAGACTTGGGCAGGTCTCTGGTGGATCGAGTCTGGATCAAGCTGCAGACTGCTAATTCTATGAAGATGAAAGGCAGAAGACACGCAGAGACTATGCACGTGCAAATGGAGAAAGCACAGGGCGGCACGGATCATTCTATGAGGCCGTCTCCCTCAGACACCAGTGAAGAGTGGGCAAAGCCACACATCTAGATGCAGATTCGATCTTGAAAGAAAAATGTGTGTGGGCAAGCACAGTACCAGCTGGGAAAGTCTAAATGACTGAAACCTATGACTCAGATATCTTAAATTGCCTTAAAATTAATGAAGCTCTGCGGGGATGACTCAGTTCATTCATGTCCTTAGCTTGCAAGCTTAAAAGCTTGCAGAAGGGGCCATTGTCCAAAGTTTGGAAGGTCAGACCCCAGAGAGAAAACTAGCCTCCCACGGAGCAGGGGTCTGGGATGCAGGTCCAGGAGCGCTGGCTAGAGAGGCAGGGGGCTGCTGCTTGTCCTTCCCACAGGCGGAGTGACCTCGGGCAAGTGGTGCTCTCTCTCGGGACCTGATTTCTGTCCCTGTCAAATGAGAAGGACAGATCAGATGATTTCTTTTTTTTTTTTTTTTTTTTAAGATTTTATTTATTTGACAGAGATAGAGACAGCCAGCGAGAGAGGGAACACAAGCAGGGGGAGTGGGAGAGGAAGAAGCAAGCTCATAGCAGAAGAGCCTGATGTGGGGCTCGATCCCATAACGCCGGGATCACGCCCTGAGCTGAAGGCAGACACCTAACCGCTGTGCCACCCAGGCGCCCCAGATCAGATGATTTCTAAATTTTCATTAGCTTTGATATTCTGATTAGCCACGGTCCCAGTAAGGAAGAGAATTTGATCCAGATGGCTCACCGGAAGAGATTTTTTTAGGACAGGGACCCCTTGTAGATGTGCGTGCCAGGTTAAGAGAACAAATAAGGCAGAGTTAGTTAGGTACCCAGACACTAGTTAGGGACCACTAGAGAGTAGGCAGGAGGCAGTGACCACTGCTGTGGACAAAAGGAAAACAAGGTTCCCAGAGCCCGATGAGAATTGGATCTCTGGACGAGACTCACCCAGACCTCAGGGGGAGGAGACCTGGTGGGAGCCCCAGTCCAGAGGGTCACACAGCCCCTCCCAGACATGCGGTACTGACGCCAGGAGGGAGCAGAGAAGAAATAACCTGAATTGTCTCTTATCCCCTTCCCCGTGCAGTGTGTCACCGGTGCCTCTCCTGGCTCAGACCCGATGACATCAGGCAAAGGAGCTCACATTAAGCAGGCCACAGGAACTGGCCTCCTGCAGCACAGAGAAGTGAAAAGAAGGGTACAGAATACGTCCGGAGGGGGTGAAAACAAAAATACCAGCATGTATTCTCTGACTTTATACATGTCATTAGGCTTCTACAATAGGCAAAAGGGCAGAACACATTTCTTCTTCCTGGAGCGACTGAAGATTCTCCAGTGACAGAGTTCTGGAGTGCAGGGACCAGGTTTTGCTTCATTTTTTAACCCAGCGGAATCTATCACGTTGTTTGGCACGTAGTGAACAATCAGGACATAGGTGTTGAATCCAAGGCAGATCACAAGTCAGCATTTATAAACAGCCACGAGTGCGCAGGGCTCGGCGCACGGTAGATGCTCCGTTAATATCTGTTGAATGAATAATGAATGTGTAGGTTCAAAACAAATTACGTAATCTTTCCGATGAAAGGTTCTGCAAACCTCAGGCAAACCCTTGGTATTTTTGTTCTCAGAGTTGTTTCGACTATGATTTATGGTTGTCATTGCACAATCCGTGTAAATTTCCTGGGCTGTGAAAATGGGCACCACAGTGTGAGGCCCATGATGTAATCAATTAATAAGCAAGAGTGGGCTTAAAGGAGACGTCTTCTGCCTACCATCAGGCCTGAGTTTTTCCAGCGGGAGTGCTTAGAAGACAAGGATGTTTGGCACATTCAGACGCTCGTGATGTCACCTCCGGGCTTGTAGATGCTCTCATAGAGGGATGCTCTTCAGAGTCAGACGAGCCAAAGATGGACACCAGGTGAGGCCATCTCTTGGCTCTCTGACTTGAGACAAGAACTTGACCCACTGAGCCATGGGTGACATTAAATTTCCATCGAATGAGGTAAGTGTGACCATGGACCATGACACGATGTGTGACAGGCATCCAGTAAAGAGTCCGCTCGGAATAGATAGATGTTCACCTCTTCTCAGTTCCCAGTTTCTAGTGGGTCAGTGATTTCCTTGGAGTCGATGCGAGGTATCGACCAAGGAAGAGGGAAGGTCTTTTCTGCATTTCTGTGAATAGAATATTTAAAAGAAAGGCCCTTCTTTTATTCTGGGGACAATTCTGTACATAAAAGAAGCATGAAGAGATAGTAAAGGTTGCAGACTTGTTATTACTTCTTCGTACTTAGGAGCTGATGTTCCCGCGTGTCCCCTTAGCATACAGAACATCGTCCCAGGTACGGGTGATCCTCCTTAGGGCTTGCTGAGCTCATGTGCGCACACGATTGTCTGTAGAGCCGACAGTCATTCTCCCACCCTTCTTCTATAGTTCTCTCTCTGGCGACTGAAATGCCATACGCTTTTTCCCCAGCCTTCCTTCAACTAAGCAAGGCCATAGGATATAATCCTGCCCAGGGGAACTGAGGAAAGTATACTTGAGAAAACTTCTGGAAAGGTTTTCCTCCCCCTCTGGTTTAAAAAAAAAAAAAGAAAAAAAAGTGCTCCACAAGGAGAACCCTCCTCTTGTCTTGAAATTGCTGTGTGAGGATGTGACGCTTGAGGCTTTAACAGCATCTTGCAACCACAAAGGAAGGCCAAGATGGGATAGTGGGACTTAAAAAAAAATGGACATTTGGTCTTCTTCCACTGTTTCGGGCACACAGCTCCTAACACCCTTGTAATTTCCTATATAACAACCAAAGGGGCATCTTCCGTTAGAATATTTTGTTTTGTCCTCTGTTCCTGAAATAGCTCCAAGAACAATAAAGGTGAAATGGGTGACTTTTGTCATTCATAACAAGCCCCTTTCAATTACACCTGAGTTTATGTTGATGAGGTGATTTTTGGAAAGTCCCCAAGGACCGGTGGTGGGCTGGTGGCCAGCCTGGATAGGAGGGTTGGAACTTTCAGCCCCACCCCAACCTCCAGGGATGGGAGAGAGGCTGGAGACTGAGTTCATCAGCAATAGCCAATGATTTAGTCAGCCATACCTATGGATAAAGCCTCCATAAAACCCCAGAAAGGCGACGCAGAGAGTTCTAGGTTGGTGAACCCCCTGTGTACCGGTGGGTTCTGTACCCCGAACTCCATGAGGACAGAAACTCCTGTGCTCAGGACCCTTCTTGACCCTGCTCTATGTGTCTTTTCATCTGGCTGGTCATTGGTATCCTTTAATACGCTTTGTGATAAACAGGTAATAAAGTAACTACACTGGTTTCTCGAGTTCTGTGAGTCCCTCCAGGAAAACTAAATTGAACCCTAGGAGGGGGTTTTAGGAAATTGATTTAGAGCCTGTCAGAAGCACTGGTGACTACCAGACTTGGGATCGGCATCTGAAGCTTGTGTGTGTGTGTGTGTGTGTGTGTGTGTGTGTGTGTGTGCGCGTGTGTGTTGGGCAGTCGGGCGTGGGGAGCAATCTTGGGGGACAGAGCCCTGAACCTGTGGAATCTGACACCATCTCAGGGTCAAAATTGAGTTCAATAGTAGGGCCATCCAGTTAGTGTCCCAGAATCCCCTGATGTGTGGAAAATCCTCACTTCTAGTGTCACAGGTGGAGTAGTGTGGGGTAGAGTCCTGTGAGCAAAGGAAACACGCCCCCAGTGTGTTGTTTGTTCCTGTCTAGAAGAACCGGGGAGCAGCTGCCCAGAGGCCTGGTCTCTCTGAGCTGTGAAATAAGCAAGCCCCTCTCGGGGACATTCACATGCCCAGCGGTTCTACAAACACTCAGCGTTTATGCCTTGCTTCAGTCATGGGTTCTGTTCCAAGCTGCCAAAGGCACTCTGACGGAGAACTTGTCTTCAGATTTGTTCTGGAAGAATAATTGAGTTCCTGTGCTTCTGTTTCTTTTCTCCAGTGAGGAATTAAAAGCCTAGAGGTCAGACATCACATGTTAGCTCTTTCTGATTCCTCCATCCACTTACTATTGATCTAGTCAATGAACCATTCATTGTTTATTCAATCAATTCAGTACGTACGTATCCAATATGTACGATTCTTTATTCTGGTGGTTGGATTCTGCTGGCCTGCTCCCGGCTTTAGCATCACCACCTCGAGGAAGTCTTCCTGGGATGCCCACACCCCTCTAAATGCCCTTCCTCAGTGCGTCCTCTACAATCAGCCATTACATCCTTTTTGGCGTTTGTCATATTATATTGAAATTATTTGTTTGTACATCTTTCCAGTTGGAATATACTTTTCCTTCATGCAGGAACTAATCATACCCCCTCTCCCCTTTCTTCTTTCCTTTCTTCCTGGTTCCTTTCCTTTTCTCCTCCTCTTCCTTCCGGTCCTCCTCTTCCTCCTCCTCTTCTTTTTCTTCCGCTCTATGTCCGGAGTATTGCAAGGTTCTTGGCCACCAAGGAGTATTAAAAACTCTTTGTAGGCTGGAATTGAACTGGATACTATGAGAAACAGAAGAATAACACAGTTGCTAATTAAGGGCAGAGACGGTGCTTTTTAACTTTGTAATCCTATCGCATGACCCGGAAAAAGTGCTTAGTATGTGTTTGCTGAATGAAAAAATTGGACTCAAGGAGAACTGACATGACAAAGCTGATATAAAAATCATCTTGGATACGAATTAATGCTGCCTTGTGTAGCATTAGGTAATAGTGATGTTTCATAAATACGTATTACATAAATACTGTATGCCTTTCATGCGTCCAGAAGTTAAAATTAAAAATCGTATGTATTATGAAGTATCACTCTACCCTGATAGCTACTGTCTTGCCTCATTTTGTGCAGTTTATTCTTTCTCTGGTGATTTGATTAGCTTCATTCATATACTAAGTACTCATATGTAAAATGGATCCTTTTCTGAAATCCTTATTTTATGACCTTCCGCCTTACGACAATGCCACGCTGATTTCATCCATGTGAGTCTGTGAATGTGTGTAACCCACATTTGTCTTCCTTTAATTTCCAGCATTTCCCAGTAATTCTTAGACATTTCAGGATCCAGATAAACTTTAGGCTTTAAGAAGCTCCATCAACATTTCAGAATGATTTCCTAAAGTTGAGATAGTACTAAATTTAGAGATTATGAAATACAACATGGCACAGTGAATAAAAGCACAGCTTTGGATTCGAATGCCCAGAACGAAAAGAATGGCTTTACAACTTTCTAACCTGTGGTATTTGACAAGTCAGTGAATCTGTTTCTTCATCTATAAAATAAAAATACTACTACCTACACATACAGTTGTTAACTAGATAGAATGAGAAAACGCATATAAAATATTTATCCCAGTATCTGGCACAGAGAGTGTTAACAGATATTAATTAGATACTTAACTTCCCAACATTTTCCAGAAAGTTCCCACACTCCCATCTATGGCTGATTGGGTTAGGGTGACTCTCTAACCCAAGGGAACCAGGTCACAGGAAGGGTTGAGTCATTCAGATTTTCTGTGTTTTTAGGAAACCCTGAAAATTCTTAGAGGATGGTGGTGGATTGAGGACGGTGCAGTTGGACAGAGAGCTAGGGGCTGCCGGCCACGGTAGGTCCTGAGGAAATCAATTGAACCGAGTAAGAGATGAAGAAAAGCAGAAATAAAAAAATTCAAGGTGACCTGTGGTAGAGAGAGAGAACAGTCTTCTCTGGCTGGCGGGATGCTGTTACTTGTCACGTGAGTTGGAAAGGTGATCCTTACAATAAATTTCCCTTTCAACTGATCAAGTTGAGTTTGCAAGATGTTACTTTCAAACTCCAACAGCCTGGGGCAAGAGAGCAGATCTAATTTTTATGCTGACTTTCTCATCAGATTGTTTTCAGGATCAAATGAAGCAACGTGAAAAGCTTGCAAAAAAGGAAATCTGACCTTTTAAATTTTTCTATAGAAATATCAGAGAATTGTAACATTGGTCTATCCCCCTGACAGCTGATTTCTAAATCCAATGAAATGACAGATGAGTAAGTGTCATCTAAAAAAAGGATCACATCCATGTATGTGAGAATGGCGATTACACTGCTCACATGTGCCCAAGCTGTATCTAGAATGTTCCGAGGATTGCATGAATGATTGTTACTGGATTGCTTCATGTTGCCTTCGTTTTAGGTGCAAAGTTCTTACAAGTATCTGTGACATTTGGAACTTATGTGTTTTATAACTAGGAAATACATCCTGGAATTCAAAGACACATGCATGACGACTTACACATTGTCACGTTAAAACGGCCTCAACATTCTTGTCTGAGCTATTTTTAAAAGGTAAACCCTGAGGCATTAACGGTTAAGCCTCCAATAAAGATAGAAATGACTAATAGAAGTAGGCCTTCGGGAAGTGCACTCTTGTACCGTACACGATGCACGGCGTGTAGAAAACACTCTGTAACACGTTTGTTTGCTCTGACAACTCAGGTTCACTTTGAACAATAAGGAAACACTGCAATCTCTTGGTCTTTGTGCCAAAAGCTAATCCTAATATTCTCGAAAACCCTCTGTGACCATTTTATTCTGACATTCTCCGGCCACGTGCTGTAGCAAAGACCTTGAAACGTGTCTCTTTTCCCCTAGGCCAGTGCAACAGACATGACACCGATTATCCCATGAGATAGTATTTTCTAGCTAGCACTTGGTAATGCTATGGCCTTGATGTAAGGGTTTTAAAACTTTTTTGGTTTGTGACAACAAAAGAGCATCGTTTTTCACCATATCTTCGACATTTCTCACTACTTAATAGAGAGGTTCTAAGTAAACACGAATAGTGATTTTTAGGGACATTTAAAAGAGTGCAAGTCATACCTAAAAAGAACATCAGAATCCTGCACTACCACAAATGGCCCTTAAACATATTTACCCAGAACTTTCTTGACCCAAATCCTGGATTTTCTTCCAGAAACATCTGTCGTTCAGGGTTATTGGACCCAGAGTGGCTGGATACGGAAACGCTGTTCTGTAATCTTTACTTCTGCACAATTTAAATAGGACTTTTTGAAGTGCTCATTGATTGCTTTACTTAGAAAACAAACAATAATATGACAGTGAAAGGGACCCAGAGATACAGTGACTTTTCAATTTATTGTTGGAGCCAGGATATATTTTGAAACTGAAAGAACTGAACTTAAATATGTTGTTTAAAATGTATTTTTTAAGATTTGTTTATTTATTTGAGAAAGAGAAAGAGAGACAGTGTGCCTATGAGAGCACCAGCAGGGGGAGGGGCAGAGGGAGAGGGAAAGAATTTCAAGTCGACTCCCCACTGAGTGCAGAGCCCCACGCAGGGCTTGATCTCAGGACCCTGAGATCATGACCTGCGCCCATGGAGGCTTAACCAACTGAGCCACCCAGGTGCCCCTTAAAAATGTATTTATTGATGGACAAATTAATTGTATAATACTGATGATCTATCACCTAATTCTAGTCAAACCTATTTTTAAAAGTAATTTTAAATACAAATCAAATACCCACAAAAAACAATATATATCCAAGTACATTAAAGCAAATGTCAAAACTTCTTTATACTGATTATCTCAAACAAAAAATAATCTAAGTGGAATGAATGATCTTAGAGTGTATACATTTTAAACAGTTTTAAAATTATTTGTGTCTTTAAAATTATGTACTTTCCTGAAAATTTTGTTCAATGGTCTTCTTTCATTTTAATAAAATTGTCTTTAATCTTCTTCCAAGTTTTACTTTAAAATTTAAAAATTTGACATTTGACACTTCTGACTCCTTTCACTAGAACACACTTTAAAAAGTTCCTTTCATACTGAAAAGTCTAAGCATTTCACTCTTCAAGGTTTGTCCCTGGGCATAATTTTTCCTCGTTCAGAGTACCTTTTTTCCTCAGATGCAGTAGTAGACGAAACTCTCCAATAATAGTTATTTCTGTTCATAATTCTTGAGAATATTTTGTCAAACATATTAAGAAATTTCAGAATGCAAACTTGTAAATTACACTTTCACCATTGTTAATATTTCCCCTTGCTTTTGGAGGGGTGTTTCAAGATCTTGTTTGTAAGCTTTGTTTTACCGATGGCAACTTGTTAAGAGCTTCAAAAGCTGCAGAAGTTATTTTGCTTTTTATTTCGGGCAGTGGGGAATGTGCATTCCATCTCTTTGATCAAAGATTTCCATCTAGTTTTGAACAGAACATGGCCAAAATGTAGAGGTCATTTTTCAAAAAGTGTAATGGCCTTGTAGGACATTTGGGTTGATTTACAGAGTAGTTCTTCAAAAATCAAACACTTCTAAATCTGATTAAAGAAAGGGAACAAACAACGTAGACATACATAGACTGGTTTTTAGAAAGATACTCAACATTAGCTCTGTCAACGATTTTGCAGTTTAGCTACTGGGGATGTTTATTTGCCTCTGGGTGTACATATCGTGTGCGTGTCTTTATACATTTTGACAACTACAGCTTTGATTTTGATTCGCAGATCCCTACAGTTTATCTGAATGGCTTTTTATTTCTCTTATTGAGGCACAATTGACATACACGTTGTATTAGTTTCCGGTGTGCATGAATGTCATTGTTAAGTATGTTTGCCTCACAGCCAATTCCAAGCTAGGTTCTGTCATGTAGGTTCCTTAATCTTATATTTACCTTACCTTGTAAAGACAAATAATTTGATCTTTCATGCTGAACGTTCGAACTGAATTTGTGGTAACGTTTAAATAGCTCTGCCTTGATTTCATGAATTAAAAAAAGACTAATTATTAAAATAATCTGACTTTCCATTTGAAGTATTTATTTGCGTAATAAAACCAGAATCATTAAACACTCTGTGAACTTCGGGGCATAGAGACAACACATAAACCATCATAGTTTCACCTTTGGTATGTGCACAGGAAAACTCAGAATGAAACAAGAGCCAATTTAATTTGAATAGTGATTTGATCTAAATTCAAAGTCATGCTTCAGACAGTGAAAACAAACACACCTGCTGCTCTTCGTGTGTTAAATCATGGTGGTCGGGCACTGTCTTCTTAAATAATGTTGAAATGGATACTGATGGTTCTACAGCACGGTTGGTCTTTTAGTTTCCCTGTGGTTAGTGACATCACAACAGCCCTCCACGGTGGAAGGTAAGTGTTTGCAAGCATTTTGTGATATAGCATAATTAACTTTCTTGAAAACAAAAGTTTAGACTGTATATTTCATTAATTATGCACTTTTTTTGGTACTTTATGCCAACAAAGTTAATAGCAAAAGAGAAAAAAAGTATGTCAAATAAAACCATTAAAAAATAGTTGTAGATTTATATTGACTAATAGATGACATCCTCTTCTGCTACAACATTCTAAAGCAGGCTTCTCAAACTATTTCCTGCCCGTGCTTAATCTACACCTGAGCTGTAATTTACCGGTTCCTACACAACCCCTCTGATTGGTGGCCCAGGAGCTCTGTGAAGCCTGCGAGTTTCTGTGTGGTGCTGCCGCAGATGGACGGTATACCAGCTGACCGAAGGCAGAAGCTCCAGCTTCTCTCCCACGGCCATTCAAGGATGGGAAGAGTTAGCTGTCCTTAGCTGCTAGTGCCCGGGCACATTTTGCTTTATTTGCAAGTCCCTTGCATGTTGTCACTAAAAGAGAGGTGTTAGTTACATTCTGTCTGGGAAGGTTGAGAAAAGAGAGGTGTGTTGTTTTAACCACCTTTCAGATTTAATCAGATGTTAACATGGGTCTCTCTTGAGTGCACTCATTTCAACTCCAGTAGATAGATCATGCAGAAAGACGAAGTGCAAAGTCAAGGTCTACCAAGTCCATCTGAGTTTATCTCAGTGCAACAAATAGCAATACTTTGTTTAAAATGAAGGAAGAAGGAAGAAGGAAGGAAGGAAGGAAGGAAGGAAGGAAGGAAGGAAGGAAGGAAGGAAGGAAGGAAGGAAGGAAGGAAGGAAGGAAGGAAGGAAGGAAGGAAGGAAGGAAGGAAGGAAGGAAGGAAGGAAGGAAGGAAGGAAGGAAGGAAAGGAGAGGAGAGGAAAGAAAGAAAGAAAGAAAGAAAGAGAGAAAGAGAGAAAGAAAAAGAAAGATTAAGAAGGAAGGAAGGAAAGACAGACGGGGAAAATGGTAAAACAGATGAGACCCTAAAACAGACATAAACCAAGGCTGTTCTGCATAACGGAGATATACGGTCAACCTATGTGGAGAGGGGAAAAGTTAATGTCACAAAATTACTGCAAACAAAGCACTCTCAAACTCAGTGGCCTCAAATAACAATCACTTATGCTCATGGTTCTGTGGATCAGCTGAGGGTCTTACTTCTGCTGGGCTTCCACATGCTTCTAACAGTCAACTGAAATCAGTCACTGCGACTGGACCGCCCCGCCCTCCCTGCCAGGCAGCTCCGCCTGCATACAGTTTTGCTCAGGGCAATAACAGAACTAGAGGAAGACAAGAACAACCCTGCAACTCTTCACGCTTACGTCACACCAATTCACATCTCATAATCCAAAGCAAGTCATGCGGCCAATTCCAGAGTCAAGGGGTGAAGAGGTAGTTTGCTCTTGGAACTAGAGAGAATTTTTAAAATATTTTTGAATAGTAACCCAGTCTCGCACCCAGGGAATCCCCGGGGAGCCCCAGTTAAGAGTTTTCATCTTTCATTTTGTGACTATTTTTTATGCATCACCTTCTCTGATATAATTTGCAATGTATGTAACAATGTATCCCCCATCCGATCATCACAATTACGTAGGCTAGGCTAGCATCATTTCTAATTTCCAAAGAAGACAACTAAGGCTTCAAAGACTTCAGTCTTGGCTGGTGGATGACAGAGGCAAAATTTCTCAGATCCACATGAGCTCACACACAGCCTTTCCTCCTCATTTTTTTTTTTTTTCTAAAATGCTCTACTTAATTATTTGGCACATAGAAATTGCTTTCCTGATGGTTGCTAGAGGTCCCGCTAGCAGTTTGGAACACACTCATTCTCATCTGAGCAGAATATAATTATTGATATAATTTTGAGCTGCTGTAATTTCATTCCACTAAAAAATCACAGCATGAATCTGAAATATCGGGAAGACTTTGGGGCTAAAGGAAACAAAGTGCCTGGAAAAAGGCTGCCATCTGTCCAGGATTCAAGCGGCATCTGTGTGCGCTCCTGACAGCCCACCACTCTGTATCTGTTCAATTTGTTCACCAGGTAACTCAAACAACTCATGGGGTTGATGCTAAGATGTGCCCAAGGCCCTCTGCCTCTGGCTTATGCCTAACAAGGCAGTTTATTATTTTATTTTGTATCATACAAAGGAGATGATGTTTCTTCTCTCAAACAACGGGGTAAACACCTTCCTGATATATTTCTTTCTATTGAGAGTAGCATGTTTATTATAATACACGCCACGTCTTTCCACTCCATGGCTCTGCGATCAACGGTGTTAACTTAGAAATGGGCTTCAGGAGTGAGTGGGCTCAAGGATGGAAAATTGGACAGGATTGAGAGTAACACAGATTGTAGATGGCCAGAGGGGACCCTGAAGGAAGAGGAGCAAATGAGGACTACTTAGAATCTAAAGCCTCTTGCTGTGGTATCAGCATGGGAAGCCAGGAGAAGAGACTGGCAGATCTGCCCTTGGGTGTACTGGGGGCACAGGTGGGAGGCGGGGGCGGTGGGGTGGTGTGGGGCAGGGTGGTGACCACCGAAGCTGAGACTTCTAGCCAGAAATCAAGTGCCATGATCCATGGAGATTGACTCAGAATTGGAACCCAAAGGAGATGAAGCTAAGAGGGGGTGTGGATCCTGGAAGGAAAGCAGAATTGAAGCAGGAGCAAAGTGGATGGACGGGAGGTGGCCTGGCACAATCCCAAAGGCAGAATGTGGGTGACAGTAGTGACTTCTAATGCTGGCACCACACGAGCTTGAGGGACCACACGGGGTGTACTTAAGGAGCTGAAGCAGTTGGACGGCAGACAGGCCTGAGATTACGCCCATTGCCTATCAGTCCATTAGTTTCTCCGGGGCCCCCAGCAGGGAGGTCCTGCCCAGGAGTAGCTTCAAAGCCAATCCTCCTTCTGTGTGACCCTAATCCCCTGTTCCTCATCGCTTCACAATGGCTTGGCCAGAAGTCTTGACAATGGGCTTGGTGCTCCAAATGGACAAGGAAGACTCCCTAGGAGCTCTGGCCTTGAACAAACCACCAGGAAAGCCTTTTGTTTTCAAGAAGTGACCTCTGCGGACGGATGCACACACTGCCACC
Organism: Ursus maritimus; assembly: GCF_017311325.1. Lineage (NCBI taxonomy): Eukaryota > Metazoa > Chordata > Mammalia > Carnivora > Ursidae > Ursus > Ursus maritimus. The sequence goes on from NW_024426774.1 coordinate 433,916, forward strand.
TGTCCTTTTAAATGGCCATTGGCAACATCTGTTAATTGTGCTGACCTGTCCTTGTAGATGGCAGCATTCAGGGCTCTTGGTTGGAGTATGGAGTGGCCCGGGGTCTGGTGTCAATCAAAGCAGGGGGATGAAGCCAGTTCCACTCTGACGTGTGAACTCAGCCTTCTTTGTCCAAGTCCAAAACCCAACACATTCCCCTAATGGCTGTATCGCCACTGCAGGCCCTCGAAGAACAGTAACTCTTTGAAAAACTGAGTCAGGGCTGGCAGGAGCCTCGGTGAAACGGCCACTAGATCCACATGATCTTTCTTTCCCTTTTACCCCTACTGTTTGCCATTTAAAACACTTTGTAAACTGTGAAGCACTGGTAAATATCAATTAATATGATTTGCTCATTCATTCTGCAAATATTTGCTGGGCATCTAATCTGTACCAGATGCTGGGCTAAGCGATGGCCCCACAGACGTGAATAGGACAGTCAATGTTCCCAGGACGGCAGAGAGTTGGGGGGACAGATAATATAAATGCATAACCACAGTCTCCAGACCAAGAGGGCAAGTGGAAACCCCAAGGTCTAACCCTGCCTGGGAGGCCGGTGGGGGTGGACCGTCTATGAGAGGGCAGGTCCAGGGACGGAGGTTCCTGAACTAAGTGTTGGAAAGTAGTCCTGGTTGGCTTGTGAGGCAGAAGGAAGAGAAGGAGCGAAGCCCTGAGGCAGGAGAAAGCTTGCTGCGGAAAGGGAGTCTGACTAGGGCAGCAAATCTCAGCATGTTGCAGAACAGAAAGGGGGAGAAGGGGGAGAAGAACAACAGGTGTGATGAGTCGCAAAAAGAGTTTGAACTTTCTGAAATATGTGATGGAGAGACGCTCAAATGTTGTTGTTTTTTTAAGATTTATTTATTTTAGAGAGAAAGAGCTCAGGAATGGGGGGAAGGGCAGAGGGAAAGGGAGAGAGAATTTCAAGCAGACTCCCCACTGAGCATAGAGCCTGACGTTTTAAATTAAATTTTATTTTTAAAAATGGAGGTGTGGTGAGTCAGAGCCCCATGGTGGAGAGCAAAGTGCAGATCTGATACAAGGAGGGCAGCCCAGGAGGGCACAGAGCATGGGAGGGAGGAAGGGAGGGGAAAATGGTGTTGGGGAGTCAGGCAACTTTCACAGTTAAGTTCACACAACCAACAGATGGGTCCAACATGGCCTGGAGCATTGCAGCTGTGTATTGGCCTGTTACCTGGGATGCAGTCATTAAGCCCTACCCATTGGAACACCCATTAAACCAAATATGGTGGACACCAGGTAAGGCAGCCATGGCCTTGCTCTAAGCGGCGTATGGCCCAGTGCAGTGTCTTCACCATGCTTCTCATGAAAAGCACCTAGAGAGCTTCTAAAAATGTCAGGGCTGGGTCCCACCCTAGACCAATTAAATCAGAATCTCTCGTGGGAAGGATGTCATTCCTAATTGAAGCGTAAGGTAGGAGATGGGAAGGTGGCCGGGTTATTGGGGAAGATGAGTTGACATGTTCTGAGTGTGTAGAGAAAGGGGCCTGGGGAATGGGAGCTGGAGGAGGCAGTAGGTGGGGGGTGTGGCTGCAGAGGGGGGGCAGCCAGTGTGCTCCCCATGGGTGTGTGCTCTGGCTCGCCCTCTCCTTGCTGCTCTGTCACCTTGGGCATTTGTCTAATGTCTCTGTTCTCAATATCTTCAAAGGCAAATAACCATAGACTGGGGGGCTTCAACGACAGAAATCAATCCCTCACGGGTCTGGAGGCTGGAAGTCCAAGGTCAAGGTGTCGGTGGTGTTGGTTCCTTTGGAGGCTGCGAGGAAGGGTCTGTTCCCAGGCTGTCCCCCAGCTGTTGGTGGTTTGCTGGCAATCCTTTGTGGTCCTTGGCTTCTAGAAACATCACAGGGATGCCTGTCTTCATCCTCACACAGCGCTCTCCCCATGCACGCGTCTGGGTCCAAATCTCCCTTTTATAAGGACACAGTCATACTGGATGAGGGCCCATCTTCATGACTTCATTTTAATTTGATTACCTCTGAAAAGGCCTTCTTTCCAAATAAGGTCACATGCTGAGGTACTGGGGTTAAGACTTCAACCTCTGAATCTGGGGAGGATAAAATTTAACCCATAACCACTGTGAATAAACATTTTACGATTATCATCCTCTTTATTATTATTTCTACCCATTTCTGAACATTAGGGGCCAGACTCTACAGAACACGAGCTTATGAATCCTCCCCCGGACGCTGAGCAGTGGATGGTATTGACCCTATTTGAGAGCGAAGAGCCGAAGGAGCTGGCCTGGAGTTGCGGAGAGCAGGCAAACGGTGAAGCCTCACCTCCCCCACGTCTGGCTGTGTTACCCAACACGCTCCCATAAAGGATGGGGCGAGGCTGAGCTCTGAAAGCCCTTTCAGGCCTCTGAGGTCTGTATTTTTCTGTAGGGCTGGAGTGAAAGGCTTTTTTGGCTTTGCCATTCTCCAGAAAATGGAGCTCTCTCTGCAGGACTCACAGGAAAGGTATGCACGTATTGAATTAGTAACAGGATCTTGAAGTACCAGCTGTCTTTCTTTATTCATAGCTTTTCGGAGCCGGAGGTACAGAGCTGTGCAGGAGGAGGAGGAGGTAAGAGGAGGACAGGAGGTTGTGTAATTCTTATAGGAAGAAAGCCAAAAAGAAAAGGAAAAATGCAAGCAGCAAACCCACACAGGCGACTTTACAGAAAAGAGATGAATGTTCCCCTGTGTCCTGAAATGGTCATGCAGCACAGGGCTGGGAGAACTGTTGCCTTTTGCAGTTTTGCCGGAGGCGAGATCTAGACTTCATAAATTATCAGCCACTCTGCTCCGCTCAGCTCAGCCGTGCTCAGGACACATGTCCCGAGGAACCGTGTAGGCTGCACGCTCCCGTACAGAGACAGTCCATGCCCCGCAGAAGTGGGGAGTCTGCAGGCGCCACGGACCCCCACAGAGATTGCCTTGGAACCAAGTGCAGCGGAAAGCAGGGGGGCGGAAAGGAAGGCTGAGGGGAGGCTCCCGAGCAAGCCTGGGGATGGGGTGGAGTCAAGGAAGGCTTCTCGGAGGAGGCAACAGCTGACTCTTCAGAGTTGAGTATGGCGTTGCAAGGTACCGTGAGGAAGGCAACAGCATGAGCAAAGGCACAGACGTGTGAGGCACACACGTGTTGACCAGGAGGCACGGTGACCGGTGCGCGTGAATATTCTACTGTGGGCTAAACGTGCCCCGTCTGGTGAGGCGAATAATGCCAAGCTTCTCTTCATGGGTTAGGAGAGCACACCTTTCTAGCTTCTCTCACTCGAATCTCACAGGGACAGAAATATAACACAATTTTGGTTTGGCCCAATAGGCTTAGAGTTGCCAAATATATACTCAACTCAATGTGAATCAGAAAAATCAAAGCACTTTCAGGAAAGGATTAATTATTAAGAGCGTCTCTATTAGAGCTTAGCACTCAGGACTAGCTACAAGTTGGTTCTGAATAGAGCAGGGAAGAGGCTCTGGACACGTTCATGAGGTTCTCGTTCCCTACCATCTCGCAGAGCGTTAGCTGACCCAGGTAACAGAAAGAGAAGGTCACATAACCCCTGCTAACTGTGAAAAATTTTCCATTACCTTCCCTTGAGATCACCCAAAGATTAGCCAAACATTAAGGAATAGAACCCTGCTGCTGCAAAGTCAGGTACGTGTCTTCCCGCTGGTAAAATGATGCTTAGTTTGTAAAAGTAGCAAGGGGCAGGAATTCAGAGCACGAATCTGTTGTTATTACAAATATACTCCCCTCCGCCGTATTATGCTAACAGAGATATCGGCCACATCACAGAGATACATTTTTTTCCCTTGGAACAAAAGCCTGTTTACTTTGTAATGGTAATCGTAATGCGGCTTTTAGAAGAAAATTAAATATTGATGAACCTTTTAGAAAATTTGTGAAATAGAATGCGTCGCCCTTCATTATGAAAACTTTTAAGGATACGGATGATTATTTTTCAAAATTACCTTTCTGACCCTAAACACTTGGATGTCTATCGAAACGAATTTTTTTACTGTAAAATTATAAATCTGTAGTGGAACTCAAGGCAGGGACTTCGAAATTTAATTTTATTTTTTTCATTTAAAAAAAATACGGCCTGCTTCACGAATTTGTGTGTTGTCCTCGCGTGGGGGCTCGTGCTGAGCTTCCCTGAATCGTTCCAATTTTAGTACATGTGCTTCTGAAACGAGCACTTGTCGTGCATTGCTTCTAACGCAGCACATTTTTGAGGGCATGGCTTTCTATTCTATGAAAGTAAGCTTGTGTGTCATTCAAAGAAAGCAGAAGCCACTTCAAGCCTTCAAAGCAGGAGGGATTTAATCCAGGGAATTAGCTACACTGGTGACGAAAGATAGGCAAAGCCAACTAGAATAAATTACAAGTAGAACAAAGCACCCAGAGATGAGCAAAAGGAGGAAAGCTATCCCAAACTGGGATAGAGGGTCAGAGAGGGTCAGCGCTGAGCTACCCAAGGTCAGGGGCCGGTCACCAGCTAGGCTGGCAAGTCGCTCTGAGGCTGGAGAGAAGAGGGAGAGGGAAACCACATAGTTTCCGTTCCTCTAGCATTGCCATCTCTTGTTCAAGATCTTCCCTGGGTCAGCTGGAGCCCAAAGTGGTGGACGTGGGAGCCTGGAGCGGCTGGGGCAGCCTGGTGCCATGCAGGTGGTGGGGCCAGGAATAGATGGACCAGCAGACGGGCCTGGGGGCCACACAGCTTGTCAGCTTTCCACTGGCATTATTATTTAATTTTTAAAGATCTTATTGATTGGGGCGCCTGGGTGGCTCAGTCGGTTAAGCATCTGCCTTCGGCTCAGGTCATGATCCGGGGGTCCTGGGATGGAGCCCTGCATTGGGCTCCCTGCTCAGCGGGGAGTCTGCCTTTCCCTCTCCCTCTGCTCCTCTCCCCTGCTTATGGTCTTTTGGGCTCTCTCTCTCTCTCTTTCTCTCGCTGTCAAATAAATAAACAAATAAATAAATAAAAAGATCTTATTTATTTATTTCACAGAGAGAGAGTGAGGGAGTATGAGTGGTGACCTGGGGGGTTGGTGAGGGAGAGGGAGAAGAAGGCTCCCTGCTGAGCAAGGAGCCTGATGCAATGTGGGCCAATTCCAGGACCCCCGACCATGACCTGAGCTGAAGGCAGACGCCTAACTGATTGAACTGCCCAGGCGCCTGCCCAATGGCATTATTTGCCTGGCCAGGGAGAAGGGGCAAGACTGTATATGCCCGTCTTGGATAAAGCCTGATGAAAATTGAGAGAGGAGGAGAAAGCATGTTCCAGCAGAGAAAGAGAAAAGAGCCAGAGCTGGAGGACCCATCTCCTTCAGATCTCTCTTCCTCTATACTCTGGAGTCTGCAGATGTGTTTTCCGACTTTTATTTTTATTTATTTTTTTAGTTTCTTCTGATTCTCCATGTTTTACTCCATACCTTTTAAAATTATGCCCGGGACTTAATGGGTCTCTCGCTCAGAAGTGGATTTGCTGGGGGCATCTAGGGAAAATTTCGTGGGAGCAGAATGTGTTGGAGGCACAGAAAGATGCCCTGCTGCCTCTTCATCTGTTTGTGGGTCCCCGTGGCCCATCCCCTCTCGTCAGCCACCTGCCTGTAGCCCTGGAGAGCAGGGAGCGGGGATCCAGCCCTCCAGGTCTCACAGCGCCCTTGCATACAGTAGGTGCCCAACACTTGAGAGTCAGGATTTGAAATCTGGCTCTGCCATTGACTAAATACGTGTCACTGAGGAAGGTCTTTGTCTCTGAATTCCATTTTCTCATTAAAAAATAGAATGGGGTTCCTGATATTTACTCTGCATGATTTCTATATGAATGACTGATGGCATCTCTCAAGCATTTGCCCAGAACTTATGTTTTGATTATTAATCATTTTTAATACATTGTTCTTGCTTGGATCACTGCCATAGCCTTCCCGTGCCCCCCCTCCCCCCACCTGCTCTCCTATCACCCGCTGTCTTTGTCCAGCACGGCAGCCAAAGTGATCTTTGCAGAACGTAAGTTGAATCTCTGTCTCGTGCTTGGCTGCAGTCCCACCGGGGCACCCATTACACGCAGAGTGAAAGCCAGAGTCTTTCCAGTGGCCTACAGAACTCTGTGTCACCTGGTTCTCATTATGGGCACTCGCTGTCTCCTTTCCCTCTGCCCCACCCCGCCAACACCTTGCACTCCGCCACTCTGGCCTCGTTGCTCTTCCCTGGGCGGGTGGGCTCACGAGCCTTCTCAGTGACTGTTCCAGTAGCCTCTTCCCTGATGCCCATACAATGAACTCTTCAGCTCCCCTAAGTTGTTGTTCAAATGTCACCTTGTCACTGAGACCCCCGCCGACTCTTCTATTTAAAATCACACCTCATTCCCCACACATTGCCCAACATCCTGGCATTTCTGATCCTCCTTCATGTATTACATTTCCCTTTTCGCCGTCGCACGTGGCATCGTCTCACATACTTGGTGATGCTCTTGAGTGATGCCGTTGGAGAGAGACGCTGGGCTGCTTGTGCTGCTCTTCTTGCACAAGTGGTGGCTTCTGTGCCCTCGTCACCAGCATGGAAGGGCTGGTCTAGATGAGCTCCCACATGCCTCCGTGCTTTAAATTCAATTGTGAAAATAAATAAATAAATAAATAAATAAATAAATAAATATTCAATCGTGTTAGCCCAAGCACACTTTTTGAGAAGCCCGCCTCTCTGCAAGGGTATCACACCTGTATTTCCCCTTCCATATCGGACCCCATTGTCAGGATGGGGTCAGAGAGACTAAACTCTCAAATGAAGGAGAGCGAAGGGATAAGCTTTCCAAAGCACAGGAACAGGGCTCTCAGCAGAGGTGTCTGGCTCCTTGCCCCTCCGCTCGGGGTGCCGACATTTCTGCAGCACCTGACATGGTCATTTTGTTGACCGGTGGAAGGAGAACAAGATGCTGAGAGGGCTAGGGTTCAAGTTCCACTTGCATCTCTCTATAGATACAGAATAATATCTGAGCTCCCGGGCTGTAGGTGCCAATCCATTCATCCACGCGTCTGCCCCATTCGTTGATTTGTCGCTTTCTCTCTTAAGCCTACTGTCCTTGAGGCACTAGACATCTTTATAAAGCAGCTCTGGCTTGATTGCACTTGCTCTTGAATCATTCGATTTTTAAAATATTATTTTTATTCTTTTCCCTCTTTGAGGTCTTGTTCATGCGTTTGGCTTAACCGTCCATGTCTTTGCCTATCAAGATGGTCAGCACCCTTACAGGTGCCTGGGACAGACACTGGCAGCGCTCATTACGAACAGTGGACGTCTCCCACTCACCTTTGCTCTTGGTTAGGGACACTGGAGTCGCAGACAGAAGGGCAGTGGGGTTTTCTGCAGATGCAGGGAAGTTAGTTTATAGAAGGGATTAATAAGCCCCTCGGTTAAATGATAGTCAGAAAAGACCAAGAGAAGCAGAAGTGAAGAAAAAGAATAAAACTTTGGAGATGAAAGGTACCTGCCCAGCAAAGAAAAGTATCTTCATCTATATATTAAAAAAAAAAAAAAAAAAAGGTATATGGGATGTTTCTCGCTATAGAATCTCCCTCAACCCCAAACCTGTTGCAACTAGAGAGAGGGATGTGAAAGCCTTTCTCAATCTGTCTTCCATAACATGACGCTCTCTAAGGGGCTTATTCTGTATTTCAACCCCCATTAAGAAGATTTTTCTGGAGGCTAACTCTCCGTGGGCGTTGGGAAGCTGTATGGGGTTCATTAGAGGACAGGAGAGTCTGCCTTTCACGTAGTCCACAGAATCGAAAAAGAATTGGTTGGTGGATCTTTATGGCAAACCTGGACCTGGTGCTTGGGAGAAGATGCATGCAATTATTTCTAGCCTCCTACGCTGCCACGGTGGGGGGAGCCTTTGTGCTATTCGGCGGTTGATAAATGGATAATTGATATTTTATAATGTAAATTGTCAGAGTTTCCTTTAGGTAATGACAATCGACTATACCCAGCTACTTTTGTGGACCCTAAAAACATCATTGCTTGGGGCCAGATGTAATGTGCAATAAATAATTTAGCAACAGAGCTCTTTTCATTCTATTTACAGTAAGTTAGAATTCATCTCCGTGGCCAACGTGAAACACCACTTAGAGGATGGCCAAATGTAAATACATCTCCAGTGTAGTGGGGTGCTCACTGAAAGTGCTCCAGGAGTTCCAAAGATGCCTCGGACCCTGGGATTTCTTCTGCCCTCACATCGCGATATGTTTCCTCTTTTTCCTCCTGCCTCCTTTTACTCCAGATTAACTCAATGCCTGATAGGTACATCAATTTGTTTGTATCTTGAAATACAGTTTTCACCTCCTAAAATGCTTTGCATAGAAACCATGGCACCTCAGTCCCACACAGTATGTTAATGTTTTATGTCTAAAGAGCTTTCAGATTCCACAATCCTCACCATAATAATGCAGTTGGCCACAGAGATCCTTCCATATATATGGAAAGCAAGGCTCAGAGAGAGCTTGGGGCTTCCCCAAGGTGACTTAATTGGTGCTGTCATTCATCCAAAATATTTTAGCAAGCACCTTCTACCAGCACGGTGTTGTCATCACAACGGATCCTGGGTTCCGATGTTGAAAAAGAGGAGATTGTCCCTGACCTCATCAAACTTCATCCTAACAGAGAAGACAGACATTTACTATTTATGCAAACGATGATTTCATCACAGCTGTGCGGTGCCAGTGGAGATTCATGGGGTGACATCTGAGCCCGAAGCAGGAGACCCCATGCAGTCCTGGAGGCCGGGAGAAGTCGCACATGTACTTAGAATAACTGGTTCAAAGAGGGAAGGGGAGAGCATGTCAAGGAGACGGACTAGCAAGCACAAAGACCCCGAAGCAGAACTTGTCCGAGCATGGAAAGAAGACCTTTATCAAGGGGCAGATGTCTCCTGCAGATCCACGCCTTTCGATGCCGACTGCCAGGCTCTTCCCCTGCTGTAATGGAGAGTTTTTGTTGTTGCATCTGGCCTGGCTGTGGTCTAACAAGACCACCTCTACCCCCCAGGAAAAAACTCTAACCTCAGCTTTAGGGTGCGGGCTGCTCTGTTATAATCAGTAACAACTCCTGGCAAATGCACCCAGGCTATATGAATGAATGGCAAAAGATAACGGTGTTTATTTCCTGGAGTGGGATGGAACCAATCATGTAATGATTGTAATACCCTCGTAGCATGGAATGCGATGGAAGCATTAGTGCGGTAACATTGCCCAATGAGTAACGTTAGCTCATACTTTGTTTTGTTTTGTTTTGTTTTGTTTTGTTTTTTAATGATTTTTTATTATATTATGTTAGTCACCATACAGTACATCCCCGGTTTCCGATATAAAGTTCGATGACTCATTAGTTGCGTATAACACCCGGTGCACCATGCAATACGTGCCCTCCTTACTACCCATCACCAGCCCATCCCATTCCCCCACCCCCCTCCCCTCTGAGGCCCTCAGTTTGTTTCTCAGAGTCCATAGTCCCTCATGCTTCATTCCCCTTTCTGATTACCCCCCTTTCTTTATCCCTTTCTTCCCCTACCGATCATCCTAGTTCTTATGTTCCATAGATGAGAGAGATCATATGATAGTTGTCTTTCTCTGCTTGACTTATTTCACTTAGCATTATCTCCTTCAGTGCCGTCCATGTTGCAGCAAATGTTGAGAACTCGTTCTTTCTGATAGCTGAGTAATATTCTATTGTATATATGGACCACAGCTTCTTAATCCAGTCATCTGTTGAAGGGCATCTCGGCTCCTTCCACGATTTAGCTATTGTGGACAATGCTGCTATGAACATTGGGGTGCATACGGCCCTTCTCTTCACTACGTCTATATCTTTGGGGTAAACACCCAGTAGTGCAATGGCTGGGTCATAGGGTAGCTCATTTTTTAACTTTTTAAGGGACCTCCACACTGTTTTCCGGAGTGGCTGTACCAACAAGCTCACACTTTGATAGCACTTTCACACGGGGTTGCCTCTCAGCCTCTCGGTCGTAGGAGTGGATACAATCATCCCTATTTTACAGTTGAGGTTACTCTTGTCAGAAGGTTGAGTTTCTTGCTTGCGTGGCTCCTTTGTTGAGAGACAGAACTTTGAATCCACTCCCTGCGCCTCAACTGTTTTATTTCCTGTAATCCAGCATGAATCCTGGGCTCCCTGCATCACCCTCTGTGACATCGGGGGGTTACTTAACCTCTGTGCATATCAACGTTCTGCTTTGTAGAGGGAGATAACAATAATACTGACTCCCAGGGTTAATGCGATGATGAAATGAGTTCATATACGGCAATGGGCTTAGGACTGGGCTGAGCAAGTCACCGAGCGAGTGTTAGCCGTACCATGGATCTTCACTGCTCCTATTCTTGTTTCCAGAAGAACTTGGTTCAATATTTTAATTTTATATTGATAGCATCTGACCCTTCTATCAGCTCACTCTGAAACTAAAAATGAGTTAAGATGACCCCGGGGTGGGGAGAAAGAAAGGTATTCTTTCTTCTTTTTTGATAAATGGAATCTATTAAAATTGGATTAATGGACCTTGAACTTCGAGGGACCTTGAGCCTTTAGGCTAAAGGGATCACTCCCTTTTCTAACAAAACTGCCAGCCACAACACAGGTAGCTTACTCGGTTCGTTCATTCATTCATCCATTTATTCCCTCATTCCTTCTTCTACAATATAACATGCACGGAGCAGTTAAGGTTTGACACACATCGTTCTAGATACAGCAATGAGCAAAACAGGCAAAATTTCTGCCTTCATAAGGCTTACATTTTAGTCAGGGGGAGAAAGAAAGGAAGAAAGAAAGAAGGAAAGAGGGAGAGAAGGAGGGGAAGGAATGGGGGGGGAGAGGGAGGGGAAAGAAAAGAAAACCATGTTCCCTGATAACCATGGCACCCGAGAGACGAGAAGCAGGAAAAGAGAATGTGGAGTGCAGGGTGAGGGTGCCTTAAATGCAATGACCAGTGTCACCTACCAGGAAGGTGACATTTGGGCCAGGACATGAGGTCAGGAAGTGGCCCACACAGCTCCCTGGGTTAATAGCATCCTAGGCAGAATATTCCTTGTGTGTCCTCTAATAGCTTTATATTGATTTCTCTGAGGAAAGAACCCCACCTTTACACTTAATTAATTAAGTAATGATTTTCATACATTTATTAAGTATCTGATGATTACCTGCTTTGTTCTCAGCCCTGTCCTGGGTGCTGTGGCCTCGAATGAACAATGCTCCGTCCTGGCAATTACTGTGTGACACACATGTAGCATCTTCAGTGACAATGCTTTGTGACGGAGACTACAGCTCAGGGAACAATGGTAGGAGGGGAGACATTCCTGAATACCAAAGGTGAGGCTGAGAAAGCCAGGGTTGGGGCCTGGGGAAGAGTCACAAAGGAAGTGACAGTCAAATGAGCCTTAATAATTGAAGGGAACTTTATCAGGAGGACCAAGGGAGGAAGGGTATTCCAGGCAGACGTCCATGCACCCTCAGGGACACAGTGAGGTCCTCTGGTGGCAGGAGCAAAGGATGGAAGAAGGGGTATGGTAGGAAAGAGGCTGAAGACATCAGGGGCCAGAGCACATGGGGCCTTGTAAGTCATGATGAAGGTGTGACCTGTTGTCTGCAGCAGGCCAGGGTCATGGAAGAATTTTTTAGCAAGAGAAGGGTGAGATTACATTTCTTTGTTGGAATGGCCATGTCCATGGCTGTGAGGTGGGAAGGACTGGTTTTCTACCAGTGCCAGGTCATAGGACTGGAGACCAGATCTGCTGACAATGGGAGGGTTATGAAGCCTGCTCGGCAGAGGGATGAAAGAGTCTGTGTTGGGTTCTAGATGTCACAAGAAGGTCAGTTCAGCAGAGCATGAGGGAGGAGACCAGGAAGTAGCTTGAGCTTCTGACGTGGGTGGCCAGACAATGGCGAATGAGTCTCCAAGATGGGGACTCTGAAAGATGATGGGTTCAAGTTTGGACGTGCTGACTTTGAAGTTCTCCAGGGACATCCCCAGGCAGTTGAAGACAGCTGTGGATTAGGGTCTGGAGCTCACCGCAGCAAGCAGCATCACTGTGTGTGATCCCTGTCCCCCACAGGAGCAGATTGCCCTGGACTGGGTCCTATTTCAGGGTTCTATGACTTACAAAACCCTGTAGTATGGTGCCTTCCCACAGCATGCAGGTGGAAGTGGCTTGTCTCCAAAGTTCAGGCATCACGTTCACAGTAACAATTTTAGAGCATTAGGCATGTGCCTGACGCTGTTTTGAGAGCTTGACATTAACTTTCATCTTTGGATCTTCAACTGCTGTCCATAGGGTCAGTACTCACTTTATTTCTATTTTATAGATGAAGAGACCAAGGCTCAGAGAAGGAAGTTAATTTTCCCAAGGTCACTCCACTAACAGTAGAATTAGGACTTAAACCCAGATCAAGTGATAGAGCCTATACTCTTACCTATGCTTTACCACTTAAGGTTTTGTTGTCATTGTTTCGTGTTTTATTTTGTTTTTTGATAGTTTCACTTAAAAGAAGGAGGCAGGGTGGAAACTTCCATTATGTGAAAATAAAGTGTTGCTGACATATTCACTATAGAAAGAGTGCTTAAAGGAATATTGGTCTCACTTGGGTTTGATAGTAAGTTCATGGACACAAGAAATAAGGCTTTGGGTTTCCTTAAGGGTCTCCCTAGCTCATTTACTGATCAACAGACATTGAATGAGTATCAGCAGACATGAGGGGGATGCTGGGAACAAAGCAGTAGACAACATAGATAGCACCCATGCCCTTGGAGAGCTTACCAGAATGAGAAGCCAAAAGTGAGTTTACTGTATTGTCCCCAAGATGAGGTCCTTTCTACCACACTTAGAAACTGAAACCTCAAAACCAATTTGCCTAGATTGGTGCCCTAAGACCCCACACCATTCTCTGACAGGTTTTGTGTCAACGATCACTGTCAAAAACCAACAGACCTTTAGCAGAAGAGGGGAGTAGGCAGGGAAAAAAACCTCTGGAATGGAAAGGACGATATTCAAATTGATGACTGTTGTTTTATTATCATCAGCAATGATAGCTAGCACTTTCGTTACATTTTAGAGGTCATCAAAAAGGGCATTATCTTACAGCAGTGCTGCAGGATTACCATTATTCCCATTTCATGGATGAGGGCAGCGGACCTCTCCAATGTAAAGCGATCCACTGGTCAGTGGCAAAGCTGGGATGCAGGTGTCCCATCCCCAAGCCCCTTGCCCTGGCGGGGTACCTGCCTGTCTTTCTATTCCAAAGGTCTTGCTGAGATTGCGTTCCTGTGCCATGTTTTCACGGCTGTGCGGGGGAGGAAGATGTGCAAGAGATTTTTGAGAAGTTTGCTGGGGAATGTTACCACTACTTTTCAGCCTCCATGGCCCCAGCTCCAGCAGCCCACCCAGAAAGTCAGGGCTGTTGGGGATAAGTTGTTGTCTCCACTGTTTCAGAGGGTGAGGACAGAGGAACGTCATGTCCCTGGGCTTTGTAGTTTTTGCTTTTTCTTTTCTGGAGAAGACATGTTGCCTCACTTTAGGGCAGATACTTTCTTGATGAGGTATATTGCACTCCAGGAAGCTCGTGTCTTAATTCAGAAGTAGGGAACCCCATGCAAAGTGATGATAGGATGATCTCTCCTGGATTGTCACAGCAGGAGCTTGGCTTCCCCTGAAGATGCCACCACCAAGACCATGAGACTGGCTGGGGTCCCTCCAACCAAGATCTGTCACATTGAGTGCCACCTGTGGCTGGACCCAGGGAGCCCCCTGGAGCTGGCATATGTCTCCTCTGCAGCCAGGGATGTTGGGAGGACAGCTTCTCTGCTGTGTTACATGGCAGAGCCCTTCCCCTTAGGCACATGAGGCAATGGACAAGGCACCAATTTTCCTGCTTCCAGAACAATAGGAAACTCACTTCACCCCAGAACCATATTCCTGATGGCAAAGGACAGCAAGGGCTCTCATTTTTCCTTTAAAAAGTGGTTCTTTTTTGTCTTTTTTCTTGCTAGTGTTCACGAATACATATGTATGCTTCCTGAGATGGAAAAGCTTCAAAATGGTGTTACAACCCAACACATAAGCCAGAAAAATCCCTAGGTAACAGTGAAGGGGGCTACAGGGCGATGCTTCATTCAGCAAGAGTTTGTGTATAGCACGTGGAATTTATCGCTCCATTCTTGTGCTAAATATTTCATATCCAAATATATACCAGGAAAGTCCTCTTGGTGGTTATGTTCCAGATAACAGGGTGATTCCCCTTGCTTTTTCCTGGGTGGCCGCTGATTCAACCCAGCAGCAGAACGGTACTCCAGATTGGCAAGAATTATCTGCACACCCTCTGTGTCCTGGCAAAATGAGAATTGCTATGAGCTAGTTAAGAAGTGTAGCCCACAGTCCTTACAAACAGGATTACATCTGGTTAGAATTGTGCAACCCACTCTTAGAAAGTCATTAAACCAACTCTAAGTCCCTGTAGGTCAGGACTCACATTGTATTTGCATTTGTACTCTTGACAGCTAAGGAGGAAACTGGATCCTAATTCACACGAGTGACTATTCCTTGCACAAATAGATAGCGAACGAGAACTTAGCATGTTAATGTTATATTCAATACTGCTTTCTACTAGCACACTACATTTAACATTAAAACATTGCAAGATATGGTCTAATCAGCGAATAGACCCATAACAGTTTAACGTAAGACACACTGTAGTCCTCCGATAAGAATCTTTATAGAAAAGTTCTCAGGGAATGGGATATTTGAATTGATTTCTGAAGGGTTATGAGAAAGTTTTGGTATACTGTTATAATTTGGGATGGATTTATATGTGTTTGCCTGTCCCACTAGACTGTTATTTCCTGGGAGGTGAGGAATCAAATGTTATTTAATTTTTTTGTTTCCAAAGCACGTCCCGAAGGCAGCCCTGCGAGTCAGTGTGTTACACTGGAAAGAGCTGCCATTTAAATCGTACTACTACGACACGGAAAGCAGGATTGAATATAATGGGTTCTGAATGCAGATACAAAGATGACATCTGGTGTCGTCTTCTATATTTTGGCTAGTTTTTCCTGGATTTCTGTCTTAGGTACTGTCACCTTCCCAGGGTGAAGGACATCAAGGACCATCTGTTCCCACTGAAGTGGTTGGTCATGAACTTCCGGGTCTGGATAGATCCTGTGTCGTTCATGATGGCGGCCGAGCTTCAAGCAGCCAGGGAGGCAAAGAGCTGCAAGGCATTTCTTAATGATCTATTTCTCCCATTGCCTGGGAGCCCCTCAAGGGTGGCAATGACCATTTCTGAGGAGGCTCAGCCACAGCCTCCACCGTTTGCTTAGGAAGGGCCTGCCATCCAGCACATATGCTAATGAATTATGCTTATGATATCATTTACATTCCAACTGACCTATGGAAAATGATAATGGGGTAGCCACATCTTCAATTTTTTTCTCCTTTTGGAAATCTAATTGTAAGGGGTTTTTTGTGTGTGTTGGGAGGAGGAGGGAGTTGGAAGGGCAATAGCTTCTTTGCTAAATCTGGAAATAAATTCACAGACGTGCTATAGATGAATGATTTTTTTTTTTGAATAATGGAAGTTCTCCACTTTTAAATGGAATAATATATAGTTACTGACAGAGGTTAGAAATGTTAATGAAGTCCAAATCTAGATATTCAATCAGATACCTATTATGTAAGCTTAATTATTTAACTTTTTTTAGTTATCTCATGCTGACTCATGTTCTCCATTAGCTGTCTTTCAAATCACAAGCTCTTCTGCTTGTCAAACTTTTCAATGCCTGGAGACCTTTCTATTTCATCTGCCTTCTCTTGTCAGGTTCTTTGCGGTTTCTCTGTCTCCCAATTAAACACTAACACCGATTCTTAGATAATTCATTCAAATGCTTAGGAACTCAGCAGTCTAGGAAGGAATTTTAATGACAAGGGAACACAATCCTGATTTTCTTCCTCTCATCTCTGAGTATTTGGACTCGCCAGGCTTGCTGTGAAACCGTGTGTGCCTTTACTTAATGGCTGGAGAGTTTGGGCCTGACCACGTGAGCTGGGAGGGCAGAGAGAAATGAAGACGTCGCGGCAGTTAAAAATTCAGAGAAATGCAGATCTTGAAACAATTTCAGAGATTCACATGTATAGTCTCATCTTTTGTAAGTAGGGGGCTGAGACACTCAGATGGAGAGATGCCCGGGCTCACGCAGGAGTTCTAATTCTCAGTCTGGTGACCTTTCATCAACCATCTGTTGCTTTGGGGTTTATGCATTGGGATGAGGCCACCGTTTGATCCAAAAAGACAAATTCAGGTGCAGTGGGGCTGTGATATTGGGCCTCCTACTTTGAGATCTTTTCTGAACTTCCCTCCATCTTTCATTGTGTCTAGGATCCCTCGCTGGAGTAGTGTTCTGTGGTCTAAACAGGGCACAGACTTGAAATCCAAACTCAGAAGAAAACCGTTCAGTTGAAACCAAAATAGATCCAGCCGTGTTGAGAGCTTGCTTTATCTTCAGCCCTCTTGAAGCTGACAACTTAAAACTTTTCATAAAGATATTTTCCTCTTAAGCAGCCAACTGGCAACACTTATTTTTAAAAGAAGATGTTTTCACTTAAAGAGTTCAAAACAGAGTTGGCTTGAGAGAAGTGAATAGTGCCACTCATTCACCTGTTACTGGCTATTGGCTGAGGTTCCATGAGTACAAATTATTTAGAGAATACCAAGTGGTAATGGACATGACTCTGGCTGTGAATTGAGAGCTCTACCCGGGGCATTTCTAAGACCAGGAAAAGCTGTTTAAATAAAACCAAACAAAACACTTCTTAAACTTACTACTAACTATTCCAGTATTTCACACTGTTTTATAAGGACAGATCCTGGTTTAATATTGTTTAAGACTATGGAATGGACAAGACCCACTGCCTTTTATTGAGCAACTATTACATGCTGAACCACTGTTAGTGCTTCATACTCTCAAACTCTTCAGGGAAATATTTTCTTTTTCACTGTATAGATGAGGAACTTCAGATGCAGTGAAATTCACCATTTCAGGGTGAAGAGGTATGTGCCTTGCTGAGCTGGGGCTCAACCTCAGATCTCCGCTCTCTCCAGAGTTATCTGTTGTTAGTGTTCTTTCCATTGATCAGACTTAGAGTCCCCCTCAAGACAAATCCCGCGGGGATCTGAAATTTCAGCGTAGAGGCTTCTTTCTCAAGAGAGCCTCGAATGCATGTTTGAATGCACATAAGAGCCACTTATGTGTTACGTTTGAATGCACATATGAGCCACTTATGTGTTACGTTTGAATGCACATAAGAGCCACTTATGTATTACGTAACACGTGCATTCACCAATTATTCACTTATTTGCTATCCACGGAGTGTGGGCATATTCCCGCCACTGTGCTAGGTTCTAAAGAGGGGCCAGAAATGTCTTCAAGCAGCTCAATGCCTGAAGCTGGATTAGGTCAAGGTTTATTCTTTCATTCTTTCATGCATTCATTTTAAAAAATTTGTTCATTTTTTCTTTAGTTCGTTCATTCACTTGTTGCCTCTGGGTGTCCAATTGCTTCAGGAACAATTATTGAAAGGTCTATTGATGTGGTTTTGCATCTCTGTCAATAATCAGTTGAGTGTCTTTGTGTCGTCTATTACTGGGGCCTCTGTCCCACTCCAGTAACCCAGGAATCTATCCCTGACCACTACTGCACTGCCTTGATTACTATAGCTCCTTGGTAACCCCAATCGCAGGGAAGAGTGATTCCTCCCACTTTATTTGTCTTGTTCAATATTGCTTGACCTGTTCCAGGGCTTATACCTTTCCATGTAAATTTTAGAGTAGTTTTGTCCAAATCTAAAAAAACTTTCTGGAATTTTGATAGAGATTGCAGTGGATTCCAATCCATTTATCTAAGTCTTCTTTGCTTTCTTTTGCCAATCGTTTATAATTTCCACCAAACAAATTCTGTACTTGTTTTAAGTGCATACTTAAATATTTTACTTCCTTTGGGACAATTGTAAATGAAATTGTGTTTGTAATTTGGAACATTTTTGGTGTTCATATGTATAAATATGACTTGCTTTCTGTTGATCTTGTATCTTGTGACCTTGCTGGAATCACTTATTAATTCTAATTTATTTCTCTTGTAGATTCCTTGGGACTTTCTATGTAGAAAATCATGTCATCTGCAAATACAGGAAGTTTTCTTTTCTTCTTTTCCAATTTGTGTGCATTGTGTTTCTTTTTCTTTTAAAATATTTTATTTATTTGTCAGAAAGAGAGAGAGAGCATAAGCAGGGGGAGTAGCAGGCAGAGGGAGAAGTAGGCTCCCTGCTGAGCAAGGACCCCAACGTGGGACTCAATCCCAGGACCCTGGGATCATGACCTGAGCTGAAGGCAGATGCTTAGCTGACTGAGTCACCCAGGCGTCCCTATATTTCTTTTTCTTGTCTTATTGCAGAGACTAGACCTTCCAGTACCCCCTTAAGGTGGATGTGCCCTTAAGCACCTAACACCAAATGCTGGGGAGGATGTGGAGAAACCGGCTATGCATACATTGCTAGTGGGAATGCAAAATGGTATAGCTGCTCTGAAAAACAGTCTGGCAGTTCCTTAAAAAACTAAACATGCAACTATCATAGTACCCAGCAATTGTTCACTGGGCATTTCTTTCAGGAAATGAAAATTTATGTTCACATAAAATCAGTATATTAATGTTCATTGCAGCATTATTTGCAAGAGCTGAAAACTGAAAATAACTCAGATGTCCTTCAATATGTAGACGATTATACAAACTCTTATTCACACATGCCATCATAGCCATTATATAAGCATCAGCAACGAAAAGAACTATTGACACACGTCATGTCACAACTTGGATGAATCTTTAGGGGATTACGTGAAATGAAAAAAGCCAATTCCAAAAGGTTGTGTACTGTATGTTTCCATTCACATAAGATTCTAGAAGTAATATTTAAAACAGATTAGTGAGCCAGGAGTTAAAAGGGGGTTGGATGGGTTATGGGTGTGACTGTAAAGGGGCATCATGTAGGAACTTTGGGGTGATGGGAATGTTTTGTATCTTGACTGTATCAATGTCAATATCCTGGTTGTAATATTGTACCACTGTTTTGCAATGTCATTGCAAAATTGCAAACAATTGGGGGACAGTAGGTAAAGGTACATGAGATCTCTGAATCATTTCTTATAATTGAATGTGAATCAACATTATCTCAAATTAGGGGCACCTGGGTGGCTCAGCTGGTTAACCATCCAACCCTTGATTTCAGCTCAGGTCGCAGTCTCAGGGTGATAGGATTAAGCCCTGAATCGGGCTCTGTGTTCTGCAGGGAATGTGCTTGAGATTCTCTCTCCCTCTGCTCCCCCTCCCCACACATAGGCTCTCTCTCTCTCAAATAAATAAATAAAAGCTTTAAGAATTATTTGAAATTAAAAGTTTAATTTGGAAAATCCTGTGTCTGAATGTGATATAAAATTGTACGATGCAAACATTAATTATAGTTTTTACTTTTATCACCGTTACTAGTACAAGTAACATTATAGAGAGAGGTTATAGAGAGTAAACATGAAGTAAAGAATGAGAAAGAATTAAAAATACATATACCATCACAAAGCCTTGGGATGACAATTTTGATCTGTAGTTGGAAATGGAACGAGGATGGCTGGAGAGTTTTCTGGGGTTGACTGCGCTCTCCTGAGGACTCCATGAACATTCCTAGTTCGTGGGAATAGAAGCTGGTGAAAGGCGGGCTTAGGGTGCCCATTCTTAATTAAACCACAGGAGGAATGCTAATAAAGTTTGTCCAGACATTTCCTTCCTAGAGTAAGGGAAGGAAGGTACGAATAAACAAAGGCATACATGCATTCAAGCGCAGTAGTGACATCATATGACGGACTCTAAGAAGTATGGGCTTTCGGAGACAGTAAGTAAACACAGAGACCCTTAGGCAGGGAGTGACCCGAGAAAACCACATCTCATGCCGGTAGTGCTGTGAAGACAGAGAGTGGACAGGAGCAGATCTGAGGGCTGAGTCATGAACCAGGGTTTATGCGGAATCCAGGTAAGAGATGAAAGGGGCCAGGAGGTTTCTGTTTCTGAAGAAGAAGGCCTGTTTCTTTTTTCTTTTCTTCTTCTTCTTCTTCTTCTTTTTTTTTTTTTTTTAAGATTTTATTTATTTATTTGACAGAGAGAAAGACAGCCAGCGAGAGAGGGAACACAAGCAGGGGGAGTGGGAGAGGAAGAAGCAGGCTCCCAGTGGAGGAGCCCGATGCGGGGCTTGATCCCAGGACTCTGGGATCGTGCCCTGAGCCGAAGGCAGACGCTTAATGACTGAGCCACCCAGGCGCCCCAGAAGGCCTGTTTCTTATAGGTGTTTGTAAACAGGTAAAGGAGGGAGCGGGTCCTTTGCATGTGGATGAGATTGTCTGGGGTTTCTTACAATGTAGGAAATTAATTAAGAGGAATCAATTAAGAGGCAGGTATTGGAAGAACTAGAAAGGGAGGTGGGTAGTTAATGGTTGGGTGGCATCCAGAGTTAAGGAGTCAGGTTAATCTCAGACAGAAAAAATACTGTCTCTTCCTCTGAGAGATAAGAGGACACATGAACAATGAAAGGTAACCCAGGGAAAGGCTGAAGTTGGGTCAAGTAGGCACTAGATGAGATGGGAGATCTAGAACAGTGTTCTACTCCGTCTGTTCTTCTTCTTATTTTTTAAAGATTTATTTATTTATTCATTCATTCATTCATTCATTCATCCACTCATATGAGAGAAAGAGAGGAAAAGAGAGAGCAGGAGCAGGGTGAGGGGTATGGGAGGGGCAGAGGGAGAGGGAGAAGCAGATCTCCCGCTGAGCAGGGAGCCTGACATGGGGCTCCATCCCAGGACCCTGAGATCATGACCTGAGCCGAAGGCAGATGCTTAACAGACTGAGCCACCCAGTTGCCCTTCCGTCTCTTCTTCTAATGGTAGAATCTAGCTTCTTCAAAGGTGCTCCTGAATATTCCAGTCTGAGATGTTCCATTCAGTGGAAGGGTGAAAAATCAGAAGAGGAATGTCTCCCAGTGGACTAGGACAATTCATTTTTCGTTTTTGTTCTTAGTAAATTAAGTGACATTAAGAAAGTCAATGCCATTTCTCATGTTTGCATAGCATTTGCTTAGCTGAATAATTCTCCAGGGAGAGAGTTTCTTCATGAAGAAATTGATGAGAGACATCATTAATTCAGAAAAGCCTCTCTCCTCACCTGTCTGATATTCCCACTTCATATACTCTTTCAATACAGAAGCCAGAACTCAAGTTTTATTGCCTTTTTTAAGAGTTGAAGACAACATAGACCAAAATAGAAGGGTTACAAAATAAACCACTGACGTTAGAACCTGGATTTCCTGGCTACTACTGAAATTCCCTTTTATGATTCCTTGAATCAGTAAAATGGTTTGGAAATGACTCCAATTTAATGCAGTCATGCCCAGATTCTGGTTGTTGACTCCCCCCCAGTGAGTAAGTCCAGGGACCTCTGGCGTCTGGACAATAAAGAAATAAGATCCAATGGGGTTGGAGTTGGTAAAGGTTTCAAGGTCCAAGTAAGAGGCATGGGGCCACACTGTGAAACTGGAAAAGCCAGTTGAGGAATGGATTTTGGGAAAATGAGTTCAGGAGTGAAGAAGTAGAGGCTGGCAGGGGAGAGAGTGGGGAACAGGTATGGAGACTTTGAAAGGCTTATGTGTATTGGGTCCTCCTTTGGATTTTTTTTTTTTAAATCCACACAGTAGACCCTGCATATAGAAGTCTACATATTATGTGCCTGCAGTTTGCCAAATTTGTTAATCGTGGCAGAGAATAAAGGGCATAATTCTAGAGAGCGTTAAACACTTGATTTTCAGGTTCTGTTGTTCTGTTATTTGGTACAGTCGGGCAGATTTGACTCAGTCTTGGACACTCGGGGTAAATGGGACTGGGCTGACCTCTGCCACAAATTCACTGGGTGACCTTTCATATTTCCTTTCTCCTCTCTTGGCAAAGGAAATGAAGGTATTAAACTGGTCCCTTAGGACCTATTAATTTCTGGAATGCTCTCATTGTTTCTGGACCAGAGAGTCAGGCTAAGCATAGCCGGTGAATTCCATGAACTTCATTTCCTCTTTCCCCAGCTCCCAAATATTTCAGCCACCTTCAGGATGATCTGAAGCATCACCAAAAGGGGCTCCCTCCTCTCTCACTTTGATACTCCCCAAGGAGATGCAGAGAGCCAGCAGCATTTCTGTCCTCACCGCTGCGAGGTGCTTAAATTCCTCAGCGCCAGCCTCATGAGCTGGGGCGAGAGGCAGCTGTGCCCAAGATTCAGGCAGAAGGGGTGGCTCGTGCCTGCTTTTATTTCTTCCTGATTTGCACAGGATGCCCTTGTCTTGACATCACGCTCTAGCGAGTGATCTCTGAGGTCTCCTGGTGCAGGGAACAATTGCACAACTGGACAAGCTATGCTGAAGGGAATGAACACATAAGGAGATGGGCCTACAACCTGGGACGGAGAGGAAGTAGTGAGCACAACAGAGAGATGGTACACGTCACACTGTGGACCCAGCATCCGTGACATAGCACAAATGTATTTTAGGACAAGTTCCAGCTTATCCAAACACTTTCTTCTGCGGTACCCCATCACCTTACTCCAAGAATACAAATGCAGTGATTTTGAGCTTATGCCACATATCTTTAATTTATATTATAAATTTTTATAACTTTAAATTGTCCCTTGGGCAAGATAAAATTCTCACCATTTAACAAAACCAAAGAAAATCTTTAATAAAGAGATTTGGATATGCATATCCCTCACAATTGCCCTCTCCAAGCCTCCAGAAATAAATTCTGTCCTGACACTATTGATAGGGCAATTCTGGTCAAGTTGCTTTCTCTCTCTCTCTGGACTTCAACTCCCAAATTAATGAATTAATTTAATCTCTCATTTGTTCATTTATTCATTAAGTTTCTATGGAGTGTCACCTATGTTCCAACACCTATGTTCCAGGAGCTGGAGAGGGCAAGTTGATATTTAGGAACTGAATCTCGCCCCGATTGTTAAGGTTCAATATGTACTTAGATTTTGTATCTAGTTCAATCTTCAGTTGAATGATATTTTTAAAGTTTTGATTGGATTTTGTATTAGCCAATGACTTTTGGCAAGGTAGCCGTAGAAATGAACTACAACTTGGTACAAATTTCAGGTATGCCTAGTTCTACAAATTTCTAGATATATTCTGGAAATGTCCCTAAAGGTAGTACTTGGAAGTCTCATTGGAAAAAATTCTAGAAATAATGTATTCCAGTCCCAACATCTTCTGGTCAAGAAAATGGAGTACAGAGAAAGTTAATGATTCTCTCTGGATCATATACGAATTTGACCCGTATCTGTTACGTACGTACGGGTCTTTTGGTTCTCCATTCCATGTTTGATTACTCTACTTTTCCTTATTGCAGAACCTTTTTGTTTATTTGTTACCCTGAACTAGAACTAGAGATGGATTGTCTAAACGCTTTGCTCTTCCAAATAGCTGTCTAACTATATTTATAATCTATTCATTCTAACAAAATGGAATGGCAAGTTAGGGTCCCATTGTTGATAGGGGATTTATCGGGGCGATTGGATTATGTTGGATGGGAGTTGATGAGATGTTCATTATGACTCTTCTAACATTTCTGAGTAATAAGAATTCATTCTAAATTGAACAGACTTTATGAATGACTTGAGGATGACCATTTAATAGGAAAAATAAATAAGAATTAGCACAGTCGTTAGGCCTCTGCCTTCGGCTCAGGGCGTGATCCTGGAGTTCCGGGATCGAGTCCCATATCAGGCTCCTCTGCTGGGAGCCTGCTTCTTCCTCTCCCACTCCCCCTGCTTGTGTTCCCTCTCTCACTAGCTCTCTCTATCTCTGTCGAATAAATAAATAAATAATCTTAAAAAAAAAAAAGAATTTGCGTGTCTTCACATGAGGGAGGTCTACGTTTTCATCTTGGTTTCACTCTTTATACTTGTCTAACTTAGGGGAGTTACTAAACTTTTCTGAGGTTTCTTGCTCAAAAATGTCCATAGAACAAGGTTGGTGTATTGGTTTTTTTTTTTTTTTTTTTAATATTTCTGAGAAAGAGAGAGAGAGCAGAGTGAGAGCACCAGTGGGGGGGAGGGTCGCAGAAAGAGAGAGAGAAGCAGGCTCCTCGGTGAGCAGAGAGCCCCATGTGGAGCTTGATTTCAGGACCCTGGGATCATGACCTGAGCAAAAGACAGATGCTTAACCAACTGAGCCACCCAGGTGCCCCAAGGATAGTGGATTAGTTTCCTCAATCTGCTGTAACAAACCATCACCAATATGATGGCTGAAAACCGGAAAAACTTATTCTATCACAGTTTTGGAGGGTAGGAGTCTGAAATTCAGTGGGGAGTGTTCTTGTTCTCGGAGCTCTATTTGAGAATCCATTTCTTGCATCTTTCAGCTTCTGGAAGTTTCACTGACGTTCCTGGGCTTGTGTTCACCTCGCTCCAATCTCTACCTCCAACTTCACAATGCTTTTTCCTCTGTATGTCTATCTCTGTGTGTTTATTATGAGGACGTTTTCATTAGCTTTAGGACCCATCAGATGATCTAGGATGATCTCCTCAAGATCCTCAATTGAATTACTTCTATAAAGATTCCTTTTCCAAATAAGATAACATTCACAGGTTCTGGGGATTTGGAGGTGAGCATATATTTTTGGGACCCATCATTTAACCCACTACAGAGTGTGTGAGGATTAACTGTGTGAGCCCACAAGTGTTAGTAGTCTTCTAGCCCAGCATTTAGCAAAAACCTAGTTGCCTAGTTTTCTTTAAAAGCAAAACCTGTTTTCTACCTAGATAACTTGGCTAATGTTGAACCTGAAAGCAGTTTCCTCTTATTAAGCAACTGCTGTGAAGCTGGAATCTTGCACTCACTGCCTGACTTAATCTTCACAACTGTAAAACTAGAAACCAAGGCTCAGAGAGGTCCAGTCCCTTGTGTGGTCACAGTCTGTGAGTAGCAGAGCCTGGAGTCAATCCATGGCTGACCTGCCTATTAACTGCCGTGTGCCAGGCTGTCTTTCTCACTTGGGAAACTAACCCATGGAACAGACCCAATGCTCGAATAATTTGGGTTCCTTGAAAAGTATTCCTCCCTGAATACCTTCAGGTGTATAAATAAGGGTTCACTGCCTGCCTCCTTATTCCGATTTCCAGACCCCCTTCATTCTAGATGGGGAACAGACATCTGAAAGCATTCTGAACGTTTTCCTGAAATGGTTATGCATCTTCTAGCTTCTGAGCCACCTGTGTGTGCAATATGATTAGACTATTAATCGAATTCTTAATAAAAAAAAGTTTTCTGAGAGAGTGCACATAATGAATTATGGAATACTTGCTTTCACTTGCCTCATCTTATTTAAAAACATAGAGCACCATGATTAAACCTCTCTTCCATGAGCAATTGGGCTTTTCAGAAGAGGACTCCATTGAGATTTATTGAAGGGTCGGGAGGAAGTTCTAATAAAACAGTAGACTGCGGAATCTGCAGCTCAGGGAATTGAGTGGATGGAAAAACGCATGCCGATGTCTGTGAGTTCTGAGACTTGGGACAATTTTCACATCTGGTGATTCCTCTCTGTATTAGTATGGTTATCTTCATTCTGTCTGTGGGACCCAACAAGTGCAAGGGAGGTATTTGTGAAGATGGGAAGCAATACTGCTTTAGACTAAAAGTCCATCTTCCTGGAATCCTTTTGGCCTGAACTAGAGAGAACCACCCCCAGAACAAGGCAGCAACCATTGGCTGAGCTCTGCGTATGTCAGTGAAATGTTGGATGGCTCCAATTGTATAAGGAGCTGAGCCGTGCACTTCTGCAGGAACATGGATGAGTGGAGCATGTTCAGAGAAAAGAGAGCAGGATTGGACAGTAACTGGACCAGGTTACAGAAGACAGTCTTGAAAAGTATATTGGTGGTTGTCCAACATCCAAGTTCAAGAATCTGAAAGAGTAGCCAATCTGCTAAATCTCAAGGGAGAAAATGAGGACAAAAAGAGGTGAAAGACGCAAGAAGACCACACAGGGTAACATCAACGTCTAGCACGGGGGCTCTGCGTGGTTGGACCCAATAAATACTTGCTCCCTTCATAAATGAAAGAATATACATGGAAGAGGCTTTGGTATGAAAAGATGAGGCTTGGAGTCAAGTAGATTCAGCTTTGGTCTGCCATTACTTAGCTGGGGGTAGTTGGTTGAGTGCCGGTAAGCGCTTCCACTTGATTCCTCTTCTTTAAAATGAGGACAATGGTATTTAGGTCCCCACACTGTTGTAAGGATTAAGATTAGACAAGATCAAGCATGGGAAGGCACTTTTTGAGACATGGTTAGGTTTGATAAGAGCCCATGGGGAGGAGCTGAGGGGGGATATTCATGAGCAAAACAAGAGCAGATGTGGCCAGTGTCAGAGCTGCTCAGTCAGGGACACTTCACGGTGGGTGAATGGCTAAGACCGGGTCCACCAACAGCACCACGAAGTCATTCACGTGTGTGAATGATGACTCTGGGCTATTCAGAAAATGTGATGATGTGGCATTTTTTTAAGCAAAAACAGAGACATGTGGAATGCATTAGGGGACTGTTTTGTAAAAGCTGAGTTTTTTAAATTTGAATTTTTTGAATGTCTTTCATTTATTTCGTTACTTATGATTTACGCCTAAATAGGATAAAAATCAGTTTTTTAACAAATTTTTCTAGGTATATGGCTCTTCTCCAACTGAAGACTGAAACCTTAATTGTTCCATGGACTGGTTGGTGTCCGCTATGATTTTGTGAGGCCAAACACTGACCCAGCGGAATAAACAGTTTCTGTTCCGTGAGTGTGAAATTAGAAGAAGATAATGTTCATTCTCAATTGACATCAACTTACAAAACCACATAGGTTTTTTTTTTATTTCCTTTCAATTAACGCATGGTCAAAGTTAAAATGGAATCCAGGTCAAGGTGAGATGGTCAAAATTCACGTGGCAGCCAGCATTCCTGACGACTCTACCTTCCCAGACTCAACCCCTCTTTCTTTTTTTTTTTTTTAAGATTTTATTTATTTATTTGACAGAGATAGAGACAGCCAGCAAGAGAGGGAACACAAGCAGGGGGAGTGGGAGAGGAAGAAGCAGGCTCATAGCGGAGGAGCCCGATGTGGGGCTCGATCCCATAACGCCGGGATCACGCCCTGAGCCGAAGGCAGACGCCCAACCGCTGCGCCACCCAGGTGCCCCTCAACCCCTCTTTCTGCTTAGACCCTGTATCTCAGAGTTTTTGGCAGCTTCCTTCTGCCGCCCTATTGGCTCCGGAAAGCTTTTCTTGACCCTGGTGAGCTGACTTAGTTCTTCCTTTTCTGTCGTGTTTACGGGATCGCCTGCCCAATTCTATTATTGCACAAATAAAATAACCGTAGTTCTCTCTTGCCGAGTGCCTAGGATGTAACAGACACTGCATTAAAGCTTCTGCGCCTACTGACTCAAGAAATCCTTTCAACAACCTTGAGAGAACATGTTATTTTCATTTTACAGGTCTAAAGCTTCGTGGGTTTAGGAAGCTTGCTAATAATCACTTAGCTAATGAAACGCAGAGCCAGAATTTGAATGAAGGTTTGTCTGAATCCAAAGTCATTTCCCTCAACTTTCGCATTAAACTGCGTCTCCCTCCACTAGGCTGTGAACATTTTTCAAGGCAGATCGAATCTAATTTACTTCTGTGTTCCCCATAGGGCCTGGATTACATTAGATGCTCAGGAAATTTCTTTCGTATCATGAATGGTGCTTCTGAAACAGACGGTTGCTAGGAAGAAGCTGAACACACACACACATACACACACACACACACACACACACACACAGAAACAGAAACACACACAGACACGCACACAGAGACATATATACAGACACAGAAACGCACACACAGACACACAAAGACAAACATACACAAATACACACCTGCATGTGAACGTGTCCCATTAAGGAGACTTTCTGTTTACAGCCTCACAAAGGAGTATAGGAAGTCTCTGAGGTCTGTCCGGAGGGTCCCGGATAACTCAGGGATGCGCTTTCTGACCGGCACAGTACCTGTGATGGGGACAGGCCTGCGGCACGAACGAAGCTGCACCACCAGCCCCTTGCACCCAAGGGAGCATGTGCTTTCAGGGTGGTTGGTAGCTGGGAGATTTCCCTGGAGAGTCGGGGACTGAGGCTCCCAGTGAGAAAGAAGTAGGTGTGTTTATGGGTAAGGCTATCTATACACATGCCCACTTCCAGCACCAGGGAGCAAAAGCAGGGTGCACTGGAAGGGTGTGTGGAGGGTAGGTAGGGGAGGAAGAAGGTACTCTGTTCAGACAGAGCTCGGCCTAGGTCAGGGATGGACTCCAGGTCGGGTTGGAAATTTCTTTTATTGCTGAGCAATTTGCTTGGTTCCTTCTCAAACTCCTTCTGACACTTGATTGGGTTTTGTCTCAGCCTCTGCCACCATTTCTCCTACCTTCATGGAAGCAAACAAATGAACAATAAAGTAATTGTTGGCTGGTGTATCAGTTTCCTAGGGCTGCTGTAACAATCGAAAACGGGTAGTTCAAAACACCAGACATGTATTCTTTCCCAGTGCTGGAGGCCAGAGGCATAAAATCAAAGGGCAGGCAGGACCTTGGGCAATTTGGGGGCTCTAGAGGAGACAGTCGGTTTCATGCCTCTTCCAGGGTCTGGTGGCCCCAGACGTTCCTTGGCTTGTGGCCACATCACTCCAATGTCTACCTTCACGGTCAGATTGCTTCTTCCTCCTCTCCTGTCTTTCAGGGTATGTGTTCTTCCATTTAGAGCCTACCTCCATAATCCAGGACAAACTGCAATGATCCTTTCTCCAAATAAAGCAGCATTCACAGCTCAGGGGGTTCAGGACATGGATATAACATTTTGGGGGCCACAATTAAGCCCCCTTCAGTGGTATGACTTTATCAGAATTACCTGGAAGCATGTTCAAAAGACACATCTTTGGACTCAGGTTTAAAAGACATGGAGTCCAGGAATCCGAATTTAGTACATGGAGTCCAGGAATCTGAATTCTGTACATTCAGGGGAATGATTCTGATAGCTCAGCCAGATTTGGAAAACCCTGCCTCGAACTTGTACCAGTACATAATTAATTGAAGAAGTCTCCAGAATGATTTCCTAAAATACAGATCAACAGCATGTCTCTTCTCAGATTCAAGCTTCCATTTCTCCATGTCCCTTTCAACCTCCCTCTTGACACTCCACGTGCAGAGGGGGCTCTGGCCATGCAACGCTCTTGGCGATCTCTGAAAGTGCAAAGGCTTCTCTTATCTCAAAATCTTTATATTTTCTCTCCCCTCCATTTGGAACGTATCCTCTCCACCTTTAGCTTTACTTAGTCTTCTGTCTATTTCAGTGTTTATTTCAGGTAACTTCTCCCTGGTCCCAGGTGAGTTTGGGAGGCCCTCCTGTTCACTCTCACCAGCTCTGAGTTCACATCCCCATCACAGAACTTAGCACATTGCTTAGCACATTGCAGAACTTAGCACATTGCCATTCTCTCTGTCTCTCTGTCTGTCTCTCTCTCTCATTAGACTGTAAATTCATTGAGGGCCACAACTGGTCTCACTGACCTTCTTTCTCTAATACTTGGCAAAGTGTGTCTGACATAAAATAGGGGTTCAGTACGTATTTCCCATGGAATGAAGAGTGAATATTACTTATGTAAAGTTTCCTTATCTCTCAAAGTCTTTACCAAATTTTCTTAGTATGCTCCTTCCAATGAGAATTTTGTTTAAGGAGACAAAGCCCACTGAGTTTCGGGTTGCATTGCATTAAAAACAGAAGTCTCCCCCCCCCCCATTGGTGGCTCCATATCTTTTTCATTTGAATGGGGTTTTTAAGTTTATGGAAAGCATTTACAAATTTCATCTCATACCAGTCAAACGAGGTAGGCAGGGTTATTAGTACCTCTATTTTATAGATGAGAACGTAGACCCTGTTAGATCAGTTGGTTTGCCCGTGGTCACCCAAGCATCAGTGATGAAACCCACATTAGCTGGTTGAAAGCCAGCAGAATTTGTGTCACCCAAGCTTGGAACTAAGGATGCCTGTGAAAAAGCATATTAAGCAGATGTTACTGGAATCAAAACTGATCTGTGGTGAGTAGAGAATATGCAGTAGCAGAGACCATCTGGATGATGCAAAGGGGGACTGAAGGTGGGTCTGAGGGGCCCATGTCTATGTGACCCAGCCACCCCTCCTTCCTGTGAGGGCACAAGGATCAAAGCAAAGTGCTGTCAATGAAGTGTGGTGTCTAGTCAGATCAAGGAAGCATGTGGCCTAACACATGTGTATCTTTATGTCACCAAATCTGAAGATCTGGAGTTAGAGAAGAAAGGGAGAAGGGAACTGGTCTACCTGAGGTCAGGCTACCCCTCCAGCCAGATGCGGGCAAAGCAGCAAGAGCCACACCCATGTTACAATCTTACTACACACAGTCACCCACCCACTGGTAGAGCTGACTCAATGCATGACCAATTAGATTAGCCCCATTCGCTCCTTGGGAGAGGGACAAGAAGGGGGCATACTGGGAGTTTCCCCAACACATGCTGGATCGCAATGGCCAGTTCAGCAATTCCTTCAGTTCTGGGGAAGTCAGTACCATCAGCGATAGTGTACCGGGTTCTCCTTCACAACTGTGCCATCAGTGACAGAATAGGGTAGGGGACTGGGAAGCAGAGGTTTGATTCCATGTCCCTTGGGGCCTTGCAACAAACAATATCTTGGTTTCTAGAGCTATGGTCTTGAAAATGGGGTGTGCTCACTCAGGCAGTGCTGAGGATGACTCATCTTAATGGAAAGACATTATTGGAACTTCTACTTATTCTTACCTTATACGCGCTCCTTTTTAAAATTTTTACATTTTTTCTTGTCAGTTCAATAATGGACATAATATTTTGGGTACAGTAGTCTGAGCATATAATTTATAAATGAATGTATGCAAAAGAGAGGTACAATCAAATCATTTATAGATCACTAGCCTAGAAATATTAATCCAGTCAACCAAGGATTCCATCTAAGCCAGGCTGGGATGCTCTAATTCAGTGATTCCCAAACACCATTCCACAAGTCTGCTTTGATCTGGCTTTATGAGAATAACTGTTAAAAAGACAAAATTTCAGAAGCCCCTTCTAGAAATTCCATAGGTTTGGAGTAGGAGCCAGTCATCATTTCCTATCCTCTTACAGCTGGTCAGTACATAGCTAAGGGGACTCCTTTCTGGGCCTTGGCTCTCTTGTACAACAGAGCCATGGGCAAAAAGGAGTGGAAGACCTCTCGAGACATGTTGTGATTCTATTAATTTGACTGACATGGATGAAAGGGCATTGTGCCCAGCGTCCAGAAAGCTTCATGCAGATTTCTGCGTTTCCATTAATTTACCCTCTGTCATCGCATCTGAGCATCTCGGGTTCCTTATCTATCAAATAGAAATAATGAAGTAAGTGTTGCATTCATTCAGCGCTTACTATCTGTCAGTCATTCTAAGCAGTGAATGCCTAGCAACTTACTTAATCCACAAACCCCAGGACGTCACTCATGTTCACTATCACCATTTCGTAGACCGGGAAATTGAGACAGAAAAGACGAAGGGGTTTACCTAAGGACACACAGCTAGTGAGTGTTATGTTCAGGTTACAGACCCTGTGAATCGGTCTTCGGAGCCTTTGTTCTGAATCACTGTGGTACCAGCAACATGCAATAAATTAGACTATAGGAAAAATGGCTGCCACACCCATGAATAGAATCCCATGATTCAAGAACTCTGTGATTTCAAACTAAGGGAGAACAGGAAGCTCTCTACACGCCTGTGGGATTTTCTGAGTCAGATTCACCTAACGGCCTGAGTGGGTGCTGTGGGATGGAAACAGAGCTGGACGTAGGGCCTGGATTCTAGCCCCGCCCTGTCGTAACATCAGACACTCCACTGTCGCGCCCGTTAGCTGTTCTATCTGTACAACATAGAAAGTGCTGAGGCTGCTTCTGGCACTAAGGAGTTCTTCTGTCCCTGATGCCTGTAGGTAAAAAAAAAAATTTTAAGTGCTCATTTTAGGTAGAAACAGTGACAATGCCAGTCACAGACAGGTTGGCTTTGCAGGAAGGTGTCCAAAATGACTGCCTATGACCATGACCGAGGCCAACCCAGGCCACATCTGAAGCCTTGGCCATGTGGGTGTCTGCGCATTGCCAGCTCCCGCCAGCTGGTCTCTGTGGGGTCGTGGGGACCACAGGGCTTTAGGCAAGTTCAGTTGGTAGACGGTAGGGCTGTTGGGAGAAGCCAGGAGCCTGGCACGTTTAGCCAGGTAGCCTGAGGTCTACGGTTTCCTCTTGGGAAATATCCTGTGGTTTAAAAATGATTTTACTCTGGGGCTCTCTCTTCCTTTTATAAAATCCTTTGTCCAGTTTTGACAATGAGAAGGAGATTCAAACCTCTGTGAGGGATAAGGAAGAGTCATAAAGGTAACGCTGTGACTTTGAAGAAAGAGATAGTCAGAACTCTGCCCTGAATTTGAGCTTGGGCGGGTTACTTTTCTCTTCTGGACTCATAATCCTTATAAGTTAGTAGCATTTTTTTTTTAATAAATGGAGAAAGAAACAGGCCACAGCTCCTACCATCACCTCACATACCTATAAGACAGGCGTTATTAGGCACACTGCTGGGGATGAAATGGGGCTCCAGCACTTCGCTGACATAGCCCAGGTCACCCAGCAGGCAGGTGAGGAGACGGAAGGTAAGGCCAGACCTTCCCGATTTTCTCTGGGGCTTTGTCCACTGCACCCTGGCTGTCTCACTGGAGCTGGCGAGGTCAGCGGGGCCGTAGCCTTGCACCAAGCCCCGTCTTCCCTGTCAAGGAGGGGTCAACGTGGGAAGCTGTGTCATTTGACACAAAGAGTTCTTTCACCAGCTGCCCCCTCTGAGGACCACCCAGGACAAAGCTGGTTTCTGGCACAGCTGGACAAATTTAGGTCAGATCTGTAGAATTTCCCGGCGGGGTAGTTGGACAATGAAGCAAGCTCCCGAGCAAAGTTGTCATTCTCAACTTCGGAGGATGTGACAATCACAGCGATTTGCCCCTGCGTCTACACGGCAGAGGCATTCACTCCACCACCCCACTTGGGGCCTTGATGCAAATGTGGCCCGAGGAGAGAAGAAGTTGCCTGGAGTGGGAAGAGGTGGTCAGTCTGCAGGTGTTTATCAAACCCAGCGCTGTCTAGATGCCAGAGACCGAGCAACACGTGAGCAGAGTCCTCGTCTGGACAGGGACTTGATCCTGGTGCGGGAGGACAAAGCCTCAGGTGAGTCAGCCGGTCTCATGTACCGGGACAAGGGGAAGATCAGCAGACAGCGGGATGCTCGCCGTGCTCCAGGCCCTCTGCCTTAGAGGAAGGATCCGTGGAGTTGGGACCCACAGGATGAAAAGGCAACCCCCGGGCGGACGTACAGGCAAAGAACATCCTCGGGAGAAGGAACGAGAAAGGAGAAGTTTGAAGCCAAGCAGACCCAGGACTGTACATTCCACTTGCCGGCTAACTAGACCTCTCAGATCTTAAAGTTCTTTCTTTCTTGAAAAAAAAATTAGTTTTATTACGGCGGTGTAGGTGACATACGATGTTACGTTAGTCTCAGGTGCACAACATCACGACTCGACAGTTCTGTACATTACACAGGGCTCCCCTCTGCGGGTGTCCTCACCATACGGTATTACAGCATTATTGACTGTATTTCCTTACTTTTCATCTCCATGGCGTCTTTGTTCTAGAGCTGGAAGTTCAATCCCCTTCGCCCGCTCTGCCCATCCTCACAGCCCCCTCCTCCCCGGCCTTTGCATCCACCAGTTTGTATTAATGAGTCTGTTTCTGTTTTTTCTTTCTTCATTTGTTTCCCTCAGAGCTTTATTTTATTTTATTTTACTTTTTAAAAATTTTTTAAAAAGATTTTATTTATTTATTTGACACAGAGAGACAGCCAGCGAGAGAGGGAACACAAGCAGGGGGAGTGGGAGAGGAAGAAGCAGGCTCCTAGCAGAGGAGCCTGATGTGGGGCTCGATCCCAGAACGCCGGGATCACGTCCTGAGCCGAAGGCAGATGCTTAACGACTGAGCCACCCAGGCGCCCCTCAGAGCTTTATTTTAAAGCTGGATGTATGTATGTATTTGAGAGAGAGAGCGAGCGAGCACGGAGGGGGAGGGGCAGAGGGAGACAATCTCAAGCAGACTCCCCCTTGAGCTCGAAGCCCGATCCCAGGCTCCGTCCCAGGACCCTGAGATCAGGATCTGAGCCGAAACCAAGAGCTGGCCGCTTAACCGACTGAGCCACCCGGGCGCCCCGGCTCAGAGCTTCCATTTCTTTATCTGTAAATGGGGACAGGACCAATACCTGCTTCGTTGGCTTGTTGGGAGGATTACATGAGGAAAAATACAACTGACACCCAAATATTCTCTGATGGTAGCATTTGGGCCTGCGGGCGTTTGGGCTGAACCTCTGTACAACCTGGAGTCAGAGTGGAATGAATACCAAATGGGGAGTCAATCAGACCGTGAATTCGGGGCAGCGGGTGACTTTCTCCAAGGGAATGGTTCTCTTCAAGCTTCAGTTTCCCCTCCTACAAAACCACTGCACTTTCCTCTGAGAGCTGCTGAGAGGATCCCACTTATTTATTCAGTGATTGCCTCCTGAGTGCTTACTGTCTGCCAGGTCCTCAGCAGAGAAACAGCAGACCGCCCCCCCACCCCGCCCCCAACAACTCTCCTGGAGCTTTTGGTCTAATAGGGAGTAAGAGACAACATAAGAAAATGCAAACGTGAGGAAATGTATGTGAACATTCCTCCCAGACAGCGGCCGTGGGAAGCCGGGCATCCAAGTCAACATTTACCACCTGCAGGTAGGGGCGAGCCCCACAGCAGCCCCAGGACCGAGCTGTAGTCATGTCTCACATCTGTTTCCTCCCCTGGGTTATGATGTTTGCTCAGAGCCGCCACCAGGTTTATTCCTCCCCAGGACGCAGGGAGAAAACAGTTTGCCTTGCAATAGGCTAGCCCTGCGTTAGGAATTCATGGTCGTGTCCTGGCCTGGGCATAGAGGTCGGCAGGACAGGGACCCACGCTACGGGAATGGGAGGAATGTGGTAGCTTGGCCCCTGGAGCAAAGGTGAAGTCAATTTATTAGCAGAGGGGTGTGTGCCAAGAGTGGGCAAGTTGCCGGACGGGACCAGCACAGTGGATCCAGGCGGTGGACCCGGGCAGCCCATCGAAGGCCGGAGAGTGTAAGCTGCCCCCGAGCCGGGGGTGAGGGTAAGGACACTCCAATTCAGGTGTAGGGGCTCCCAAGAAGGCGAGAGCGGTGGTGTGTGGGGTGGCAGCCATGGGGGGCGCAGCACCAGGATCTCCCTTCACAAAAGAATGGCGAGTCTGCTGCCAGCCCCCTTTCAAGATCCGCCTCACTTTTCAAGTCAAGGCTGTGCTCTTCCCGAGCAGCCGCCAACAAGGACTGTGCATGGCTGTGTACCAGGGTCGGTCCATCCTTCCCCACACAGGACGCATCTCATAGCGCTCCTCGCTCTGGAGCTCCTTGTCGGGTTGGCCCAAGGGGTCAGAGCTGCACCTGTTCATGGCTGGCAAGTCTGCGTCGAGCTCCGAAGGCTTCAGGGCTCCAACCCAGCATCCCCCCAATCTTCTTCCTCACGAGCTTTCCCCCCTAAACCTCTGGAACTCCTAACCTCCTCCGGGGTGGGCTTTTCGAGCATCCAGCTGACACAGGTCGGGACGGGGCGGGTTATAAGCGGGCACCTGCCGCTGTAGCTGGCTGTGCGGTGGCCCGGCCAGCTGGACAGATCGATCTTTCCGCATGCCTGCCACAAGACAGCAGGATCTACAGCAAGCCTTCCAAGCTTTCTCCTTCTCCAGTGTGGCTCTTGGGGCCATCTCTGCCTCGCGGAGGCGCGGAACTAGGTGATTTTTTTGTCGGACTCAGAATGATTTCTAATCGCACTGTATCTTGGTATGTGGGGCTCTTCTTGCAAGACAGTTTAATTTTTCAGAATGCTGGAGCCAGAAAGACCATTCCTGTAATTATTCACTTATTTGCCATTAAAAACACCCTGTGTCATTTGTCTTTTCCTCATTTGCCTAGGTAGCAAGCTCTCGATCAGTATTCAGTGACCGCATCAAGCGTTTTCCCCTCTGGGCAGCCTGCCCCATGCCTTTGGCAATGGTGGAGCCTTCTTTCTTTTTCCAGCGTGCTCAGGCAGACATCTGGCATTTCTGCTTCACCCTCTAAACTCTGACTTCTTAGAGGGCAGGAAACTTGGACTCCTAGAACAGTGTCTGACACAGAGCGAGTGGGGTTTTAATAAATGCGTATATTTTTAACATAAAGAAATCCAACATTAACTGAGGGCTACCATGTCGTGGGCCTATGCTGCGTGTTGAGAAATGAAAGTAAGACCCAGTGCCTGCCCTTCGGGAACTCGCAATGCAGATGTCGAGGAGGAGGAGGTGAAAGCAACGAAGTTTAGAAGAAAAACAACTGAAATGTATCATCAGTAATCATACAATCAAATCAGTAGTAATAATAATCAATAATCAAATCCCAAGTGCTGGTCTCTCCTTAGCAAACAAGCCTGCTATTGCAATGTAACATCTGTTTTTGGAGTCATAAACCCAAACTCTGCTTGGGAACAGCTCCTTCCCACCCTGTCCCCACCCCCACCCCCACCCTGGGCCACCTCAAATATTCTTTTTTTTTTTTTTAAAGATTTTATTTATTTATTTGACAGAGATAGAGAGAGCCAGCGAGAGAGGGAACACAAGCAGGGGAAGTGGAATAGGAAGAAGCAGGCTCCTAGCGGAGGAGCCTGATGTGGGGCTCGATCCCACAACGCCGGGATCACGCCCTGAGCCGAAGGCAGATGCTTAACCGCTGTGCCACCCAGGCGCCCCCACCTCAAATATTCTTATTCCATATGCACAAAATATATGTATTTCCCAGTATCCCTACCCACAGGAAAGACCATGATAATTAAAAAAATATTGATCAGAAAGAGGAACCTAAGAAAGGAGAAAAAGAAGTTTTTACCATAAGCTCCACTGTTTGCAGTCATAAGTAATCAGCACACACTTCTTCGTGCTTCCATGGATGATTGCTACTGTCTGGTACTTTATTTTCAAGAATGCTTCTCACCTTCCCAGGCAATTAAAAGCTATAGTTCATGCTGATTACAGCTTTATTCTAGGGGATCCATTTTTTAACCTCCCCAAACAGTGCATATTTCAACTTCGGATATAAATGATATAATTTCATTTGATGGCGGTATTGAATGTCTTTATAAGAGCCTGCATGCCGTCATAGCCAGGGGGATTATATACCAGGGAGGACTGTGAAATCAATTGAAGAGTAATCTCCTCGGAAGAACAGTGCTGCTGTCGGAGGTGGTGTAATTGACTGTTCTATAATAAGGAGCAGAGCTCAGGCAGCATTTGGATGGAGAACTTTCAACCATAACCTTGTATGTCCCCCAAATTGGTGTTGGTGCCCTGTCCTGTTGGCGCCGCATGACTGCTCAGCACAGAAAGGGCCGGGGCTACCTCCACATGGGCCACCTGCTTCACTTTTCCTATAGACCACCTGTGACCTTGACAGCGGCCTTGCAGGGAGGCCCTGGTATTATTCCTACTTAGCTGGTCAGTAACTGGAGGCAGAGGGGTAAATTGGCCATGATCACAGGGATGGTAAGGGGCGAAGCTCATTCCTAGCCACTGGTTTTTTGTTTGTTTGTTTTTCATGAAGCAACATGAGGATTCATACCCTAGAATATTTTGCATAAAGCATAAGATTCAATTTAAATGCATATGAAGATGACAATTTAATGGGTACTATGATCGTACAGCTGTTTGGTCCTTATGAAGAGAACTTGATCCTTTTCTGAGAATGAAACTCTTTTTCGACATGCTTTCACCATAATTGCTTCTTTACGGGAAAGTTTTCTGTGCACCTATACATATCATCTGCTCTGCCTGACATGACCTTCTCCCTCTACCCCTGCCTTCTGGTAAATTCATTGTTATCCTTCCTAAAACCTTCCAGGTACGGGTCATCACTCTACCTCTGCTCCCGAAGAGTCTGCAGGGCTCGTCACTTTGAACTGTGTCTTCATCACATGCCTTAAATCCTGGTGTCTCTGGCCAGTCTGCTTCGAGGTCCAGGACTGGGGCTCATTCACCTCCATTGCCTCCACAGGGCCTGTGCACAGTGGGTACTCAGTAGGTGCTTAAAGCAGGAAAGGAGGGGCAGAAGGAGAGAAGGAGGGAAGAGTGTGCACCCCCTTCATCTGTGAGGATTCAGAGATTAGACCAAAGACAGTATCACCGGGTCTTTGAAGCAAAAGGTGGCCAGGGTGTAGGAGACGAGGGGTGACCAGTGTATTTCAGGGTCTGCAGGAAAACTGAGAGCCACAGGACAAGTTTATCCTCCAACCAAAGAATTGGGGCTTAGTTCATAGCTATTGACCAAATTCCAGGAGGACAGCCCCATAGATTGTCTATTTCGGTGGGGTTGTTATCAAGCTCCTGGTGATAGAGCAGCA
Source organism: Ursus maritimus (assembly GCF_017311325.1). Taxonomy (NCBI): domain Eukaryota; kingdom Metazoa; phylum Chordata; class Mammalia; order Carnivora; family Ursidae; genus Ursus; species Ursus maritimus. Next base: position 472,725 of record NW_024426774.1, read on the forward strand.
AGGGAAAGCAGTTCACACCCCAGAGAGTGGCCTGCATTCGTGGGGGACGTTACAAACACCAAGTACCAGCGGAGCAAAACCCCCTCCTTGAGCACTCTGGGTGTGAAAGTGAAGAAAGACTCCATCCCAGAGTCCTCTCCGTGCTGGACACCGCTGTGAGGCCCTTTACTCTTGTGTATGTATGTGTGACACAAAAGCCACTCCTGAGATGGGGATTACCATCAGCCCGGTTTCTTCATGAGGAAAGTGACGTTCATAGAGCCTCCTTGAATCACTGTCGCTACTGAGTGACATCTCAGTTCACGCCCAGATCTGCCTGATGCCAGGGTTCTTTCCAGTTTCCCATTCAATTTCTTTTCTGGAAACGTTTTATTTTCTTTCCTAATTCTGGAGGAAGTGCAGTCATTAAATATTCAGTTATAAAACATCCACCCTCCCCCAGTTCAAAATGTATTTTCCATAGTCTCCCATGGGAAGACATTGTTTAGGGCACTTGCCCCCCAGAGCCATTTGAAGTGGGCTCTCTCTTTAGCGTGCCAACGGTAGAGCTGGGGCTTGGACAGAAGGAAGAGAGAGGATGGGAGCACAGTGAACATAGACGCTGGGGCCTGAGTCTGCCCAGGGGGCAAGGGTTCTGAAAGGAGGTGCCCTAAAAGGCCAGTTCTGGTATCCAAGATTTATAAAGAACTTCTCAAACCCAAGACCCCAAAAAACAAATAATCAAGTCAAAAAATGGGCAGAAGACATGAATAGACACTTTTCCAAAGAAGACATACAAATGGCAAATAGACACATGAAAAAATGTTCAACATCATTAGCCATCAGGGAAATTCAAATCAAAACCACACTGAGATACCACCTTACACCAGTTAGAATGGCAAAAATTAACAAGCCAGGAAACAACATATGTTGGAGAGGATGTGGAAAAAGGGGAACCCTCTTACACTGTTGGTGGGAATGCAAGTTGGTACAGCCACTTCAGAAAACAGTGTGGAGCTTCCTCAAAAAGTTAAAAATAGAGCTACCCTATGACCCAGCAATTGCACTACTGGGTATTTACCCCAAAGATACAGAGGTAGTGACAAGAAGGGGCACATGCACTCCTATGTTCATAGCAGCAATGTCCACAATAGCCAAACTGTGGAAGGAGCCAAGCTGCCCTTCAACAGATGAATGGATAAAGAAGATGTGGTCCATATACACAATGGACTATTACTCAGCCATCAGAAAGGATGACTACCCATCATTTGCATCGACATGGATGGAACTGGAGGGGGCTATGCTAAGTGAAATAAGTCCATCAGAGAAAGCCAATTATCATATGGTTTCACTTACATGTGGAACATAAGGAATAGCATGGAGGACATTAGGAGAAGGAAGGGAAAACTGAAGGGGAGGAAATCAGAGAGGGAGACAAACCATGAGAGACTATGGACTCCAGGAAACAAACTGAGGGTTTCAGAGGGGAGGGGATGGGGGGATGGGTTAGCCCAGTGATGGGCATTAAGGAGGGCACATACTGCATGGAGCACTGGGTGTTATACGCAAACAAAGAATCATGGAACGCTACATCAAAAACTAAGGATGTGCTGTATGGTGACTAACATAACATAATAAAAAAAAAAGAGAGAGAGAGAGAGACCAGTTCACAGGAGCCGGAAACCGAGGACAGGCTTCTGTAAGATCAACGCCAGGTGCCTGGCTCCATCTTCGTTTTCTTCGTTTTCTTGACAGTCATAAAGCATTTGGCTCTTGTTGTCATTTACTTTTATTTTCCTATAACACTTTTTTTTTTTCCAAAGGAAAGTACAATGTCAGTCCAAGAGTGCTCTCAGAGTATAGAAAAAAGTGATTTCGAGGGGCGCCTGGGTGGCACAGCGGTTAAGCATCTGCCTTCGGCTCAGGGCGTGATCCCGGCGTTATGGGATCGAGCCCCACATCGGGCTCTTCCGCTATGAGCCTGCTTCTTCCTCTCCCACTCCCCCTGCTTGTGTTCCCTCTCTCGCTGGCTGTCTCTATCTCTGTCAAATAAATAAAATCTTAAAAAAAAAAAAAGAAAAAAGTGATTTCGAATTGTCTTGGGTTTTGTTTGGTGGCCCTCAGAGGTGGCATGAGTTGCGCGGACTGTAGGGGCGTGGGGTTTAGCAAACTCGGTGGCTCTCTTTGCCTCCACTGTCAGCCACCATCAGGACAGGGGTTGGCAGATGTCCCGAGGGCTCCACCCACTTTGAAATAGCGTCTCATTCGTGCCAGTTGAGATAAGCTTCATTTCACAGGTGAGGAAAGAGCTCCGGAGTACTAGTGGCCCGAGGTCCCTGAATGATCTTCTGTTCCGCTCTCGACAGTTCCCGCTGAGGAAGCTGAGGCCCAGAGGGAGACGGAGGCAGCGCTCAGCTCTCACTGGAGATGACGCTGCGTGCTTGGTCGCTTAAGCTGTCAGACATCACTGGCTTCTGGAAGGCTGGAATAAGAATTCCCCGTGTCAGTTTCTGAACCTTTGGGCTCAGAAAAAATATAACGTATGTTTCTGAGCTTTCATGCTAAAATTATTTTCGTATTCACCACTAATCCCCTCATATATATATAATGTAGAACTTCAGTGGGAGATTTCATACGTGCAATGTGCTATGTGCTGTTTGTGCAGATGTTCTGGGGGCAAAAAGATGCTATCAGAAGGTGGTAATTTTCCAAAAAAAATTGATATGTTCATATTCTTTCCTTAGGATAAATACAACTGGATCAACTCACACAGAAAAAATGAGTACATATACCTTAGAAATTGTCATGGATTGAGGTCAGAAGATCCTAGAATGTATGGATTCTAGCAAAACTACTGCCAAAAAAACCTCCCCCCCCCAAAAAAAAAGCACATATTATTCCTGGAGCTCTGTCATCTCACAGGTAATGAATGCTTACAGTATGTAAGCCCTTGGGTTAGGCCCTAAGCACTGATTTGGGAAGAAATACCAGGGACGGATACTGTTCCTTGCATGAGACAGGAGATCTGATCGTACGATTGAGACAGTATAATAAGAAGTAAGTCGTGCTGCAAAAATATCAGCCTTTTCCAGGTTAATTTACAGAATTAACACAATTGATATCATATTCAAGAGTTTTTATTTTTTTATTTTTTTAATTTTTTTTATTATATTATGTTAGTCACCATACAGTACATCCCTGTTTTCTGATGCAAAGTTCGATGATTCATTAGTTGTGTATAACTAATGCGTATAACTAATAAATTGCGCGCCCTCCTTACTACCCATCACCAGTCTATTCAAGAGTTTTTAAAAGACAAAATGTTTCTGAATTTCATCTTGTTAACAAACAAATAGGAGTAGATAAGAAATGAAAAACAAAAGCAAGATATAAGACTTGAGTTGATCATATGTAATAATTTCTTACACAGCCACAAAGTTAAAACAGTATTGTGGCTGCACAAAATTGGCATAGAAAGTATGGTGCAGAAAACAACAGTCAAATGACTCCTAGTGCAGATAAGAATCTAATATGTAATCAAGGATATGTAATAGACAAAAGGGAGGATAAGTTCTTCATTAAAATATGCTTATAAATTTGGCGAAGAATGTTTTTAAAGTTATGATCTATGGAACATAAGAACTAGGAAGATCGGTAGGAGAAGAAAGGGATAAAGAGAGGGGGGGTAATCAGAAGGGGGAATGAAGCATGAGAGACTATGGACTCTGAGAAACAAACTGAGGGCTTCAGAGGGGAGGGGGTGGGGGAATGGGATAGACCGGTGATGGGTAGTAAGGAGGGCACGTATTGCATGGTGCACTGGGTGTTATACGCAACTAATGAATCATCGAACTTTACATCAGAAACCAGGGATGTACTGTATGGTGACTAACATAATATAATAAAAAACATTAAAATAAAGAGAAAATAAACTTACGATTAATTCTTACCTCAGACAGGTCATATACTAAAATATATTCCTTTTGGATTTAAGAATTAAATCCACAACACACTTATAATTTAATTGAATATTTAATTGTTACTGGACTCGGAAGAGTTTCCATAGCAATTGGAAAAAAAATCATAAAGAAAACAGATCTGAATATATACAAATTAAAGTATTTTGCATATCCTAAAACTTTAAAATTCAAATTGAAAAAGCCAATGGGAAAACATATCAAAACAACAAGGATCAAATAAAAGACATCAGGAGGGATTTCAAAGGAAAATAAAAGAATTGGTAAACTAGTAAAAAAAAATGTTAAGCCACATTAGAAATCAATACACTGATAGTTATTGAATAATATTTATGTTTGGGAAAATACTTGAGATACAAACTTGAATATATACATATGGCAAGATGAATATTCAGATGGTGACATTGTACATGGTTTTAGTGCCTTCTTTTTTACTTCCTTCTCTTTCTCCTTCTTCTTTTTTTTTTAGGTCGGCTCCATGGCCAGAGTGGAGCCCAGTGCAGGGCTCGAACTCACGACCCTGAGATCAAGACCTGAGCTGAGATCAAGAGTCAGACACTTAACCGACTGAACCACGCAGGCACCCCTTTACTTTACTTCCTTTTAAAAAAAATAACAAAAAACAGACATTAACCGATGGTTAAGAAAGAAACTACCTGCATTAAAAATAATAAACCAAAAAGGAAATGAGGCACAGATGAAATTCTTTGGGGCACTGGGGAAAATGAAGATTTCTAGGAAAAGTATTATTTAAATTCTCTCTCTCTTCTCAGCTTTCCCTTCCCCTCAATTCCCCCACTATCAAAAAATCTCTCCCAAAGTGGCTCTATCTCCCACCTCAACTCATCTTTCCCTTCATACGATACTTTTATTTAGATTGAAAAACAATAACATTCAAAAGACTTCCTCCCCATAGTCACAAAATCCCAAACCCCTAATCCTTGTTATATCATGCTTACTCTTGAGAAGGCTGGGCCCTGACAAGGGGACGAAGCCTCGTCACCCCGAAGCTGGGCAGGGGGCTTTGTGTGACATCACACCCAGCACTCTGGAAGCTCCAGCCGACAGGAGCGGGCACCCTTAGCTCCATTTACAAACCAAGAAAAAGCAGCTCAGAAGGTGCAAGGACGGACCCAGGTCTTCATGTAGCCAGGGAGTGGCCAAATCTTGGCTGTAGCTGATGGGAACCACACAGGTAAGCAGGCAAGAAAGGTAGACAGGAAATGTTCTCTGCCCCGCGGGTCTTCACACTGCTCCATCACGGTGTGTTCCCTTAAAGGAACAAAAGGTGCCTTTGTTGAGTCCCACAAGAAGTCAGGCATTGTGCTGGGAACTTTCTAGGCCACAGTGAATCCTTATGGTAATGGCAAGCTAAAAGCTATTCTTACCTGATGGCTAAACGTCCCAAGATCTGAGACATGGACAGACTGGTGAGGTGCTCAAAGTTATGCCAGCGAGAGAAATTCCTGGTAAATCCCCAGGCTTGGAGGAATGGTGGTCTGACGACACAGAGCATCTCATTGGTAGCTCCCTTATGCAGACATGGCAAACCCTGGACCATCCCAGCTCCCACTTCCAGCAGCCTTGGGTCTGCTTTACTGCTTTGGTCTCCCTATGGTGATCCCACAGCCTGTGCTGTCATGGGCTTCAGCCTCGCTCCTCTCCAAATTCATCTTGCAAAAGCCCCAGGGAAGCATGAACCATCCCCCCAAGGGGAGTCGAATAACCTGGAGTGAGATGAAGCAGGGTCTCCACTTCTTACATACGTATTTGCAAATAAATGGGCATAAGCAGTTTCTCCAGCTAGACCTTTTTTAAAAAAAATGATACATCACAATGAACACAAACCGGAAGTACCTCTCCAACTATCGCCACATGACTCCCCTCACTCCCGACGACACCCTCCCTCACACATACATACACATGAAGACGAGAATTCACAAACAAAACCAAACACAGACACCGTTAGTAACTTCCTTCTTCACAGCTCCCCTCCCCTCGCTGTTGCTATGGGCAACTGCTGCCAACAGGTACCAGAGGTTTGAGGCCACATGGCCAGGCTGTCGGCATGGCCCATTACAGCTCCAATAACTGTGTGTGGGTGGGAGAGGGGCACTCGCCGGATGTGTTCGGTAATTAGTCCTCAGAATAGCCTCTTTGTCAATCTCAGATCAAAAGAGGATGGCTGTGTCCAGAGAGAGAGATAATTGCCAAATTCTTGGTAAAGCAGAAGATTCCTTTCCATAGCTCCCTAAGAGTGCTGTGCATAACGGGGCTGAGAAAGTACTAAGTATAAGCACCCCATCCGGAGAACCTACGATGTGCTGGGCTGGCACCTTATGTACAGTCACGCCATGGTTCCTTTGGGCGAGCCCTGCACAGTCAGCATTCCTATTCCCAACCCAGAGGCTGGGCGGGTCACTTCCCCAAGAGTGCACATTCAACGTGTGGCAAAGTTGGGACCCAAGGCCTTTTTATCTTTCTTTTCTGACTCAAAGCTTATTCTTATGCCACTACTGCCCTGCTGTCTCCAGCGCTCATCTCTGGGGCGGGGCTGCACCTGCTGGGGAGGCGTGCTAGGACGGAAGTCAGGACAGCGCATCGCACCCGGTTCTGTGGGTGTTCGGACCTGGCTTTGCTACTGATGAGCTGTGTGATTTGGGCTTGCCCTGGACCCTCTGGCCCTCCAGAGGGGCTAGTTGTCATTGAGCTGTCTTTATGGATATTTTGATGCTGCCCTGAGCTGCGTTCTCCCCACTGGGTGCGGGTAGTCGGATGTGCGGGCTCCTCCCACTGCGCAGCGCTTGTCCAAGACAGCGACGCCACTCTTCTGTGATGTTTCAGCTTTTCATCTGCATAACCATGAGGCAGGACTGCAGCACTCTGTCCTCTTACAACCTATCCATCATTGAAAACAGACAAAGAAAAACCAGGAAGACTAATATCTCCCAAAGTTTAATCCAGCTGAAAATAAAACGAGGGTAAAATTAGGTCCCAGACATAAATACGATGGCAAGAATGTGAGAATTCAGTACATGCTGCGTGTTCTACTTTTCTGGGTCCTTTCAAAGCCGGGCGCTGTGCTAGGCAGCCAGGATATAATGTTTATAATGTCCTGTTAAATCAGCAAATGAATGGGTGATGTCCACATGGAACAAAGCCCCTTGGCCATCTTAGCTCCCCTTAAGCAGAAATGGAGTCTGGAGCCCCACTCGATAACATAAACTAGGTCAGTTTTTGTTTCTGTTATTTACAAATGAATTCAATTGTACTCGCAACTGATCATTCTGATTGGTCTTGCTGAACAGGGAATGACGTCAGTTACATACAAAACCTGGGAATTCTGTCTCAGAATGAGCTGCAGTCTGATAAATGACCACACATATCCAGTGATTGAACGACCCCAACAAGACAGACAAAATAGAAAGCTGGCATGTAGCATGTCCGAATCTCACTTTCATCGTCTGTAAAAATAAATAAATAAATAAATAAAAGATGGATGAACAGAAAAAAATGATATAATGATGATAAAAATAATAAAATAAGCATCATTTTGGTGAGCTGCTACCAGGTTCTGGGCCTTCCGGAGAATGGTGCATTTTTTCTTCTTTTTCTTTTTCATCTCTTTCTTTCTTGTCCTTTCCCTTCTGCGAAGGTTAATTTGATGTGTCAACTTGGCTGAGCTGCGGAGCCCAGATATTCGGTCCAACATTTTTCTGGATGTTTCTGTGAAGGTGTTTTCTTGGATGAGATTCACGTTTTAGATGGTTGAGCTTGGATTGAGGCAGATTGCCCTCCACTGGGTCGACTGGCCTTGTCCAATGGGCTGAAGGCTTGAACGGAACAAAAGATTAGTCTCCCTTGAACAAGAAGGAATTCTGCCAGCAGAAAACCTTTGAAGTTCAACTGCAATTCTTGCTTGCGTGTCCAGCCTACAGACGTACGCCATCAGATTTTAGATTTGCCAGGAGTCCATAATCACTGGAGCCAAGTCCTTAAAACAGCGCGCTCTCTCTCTCTCTCTCTCTCCTGCCGGTCTGTTTCCCTGGGGAACCTTGACGACTATACCTTCCTTTCTTCTTTATTTCCCTCCTTCCCTCTCCCTCTCCTTCCTTCCTTTTAGATGAAGAAATTGGCTCAAGGAAATGAAGTAAATTGCCCAAGGTCTACTGGCTTGTAAGTAGTCCAGCTGGACTGAATTTCAGGTCTGTCTCCCTCCAGAGCCCCCGCAGCTTTCCCAATCCTGCTCCGTGAGTTGTGAGGTGCTGTGCAAACAAGCAGGGCAATCCTGTGCAATTCTGGGATCGCGCGGCAGATCTGGCTTCTGTTTTTCATCTCTCCCTGTCCATACTGCGCCTGCGAGAGCGTCACTGAGGCAAAGACTCTTCGGATCGTCTGGGAACTCACAGAGCCTGACGAGGAGTATTTATTGTCTCTCCTCTGTTGTAATTTGCAAGTAAGGCAGACATTTTATTAGTAGTAACATATCATGTCATGGAAAAAAGAAAAAAAATTGTGTTCTCTCCATGGGTCTGGTCCATGCACAGTGTGGTCAAAGCCCTTTCTCAAGCTCTCATGGCTCTCTTTTCCTTTCCATTCCCACCTCAACTCCCGAGCTCAGACTCCCATCGCCTCTTCTCTGCTCCTGCCAGCAGTGTGCTGTCAACGAACCATTTTCCACAACACAGACAGGATTTGACTATCCTATCCCTTTCCCGCACAGCCAGGCAAAGACTTACCAATTTTATAATCATTCCTGGTCCAAGCTTCTTTGTACAACAAAATCCCTCATTATCTATTTTCTGCCTTAATATCAAGTCTCATTTCTCAGTGACCTTCCATCTCACCTTATGCTCTAGCCGTAATAAATAACAGGCATTTCCCCCAGTGGTTGGTTGTACTATTTTTCAAAATATTCAGTGCCATTGCTTATGGGGCCCTTCCACGCGGAGCCTTAAACCTTAACCTGAATGTCAGTCTTGGTCATGTGACTTGCTTTAAAAGGTAGCAGGAAGCGACAAGGGGCACTTCTGACCCCTCATGCCATTCCACCGCATGTCCTGTGGTGGGAGATCCACGTGTTCCAGGCAGGGGATACACCTTCAGCCTGGATTCTGGAATAAAGAAGGTGCGGAGCCAACCCTAAATCCGTCTGTGATTGTCATGTGAAGTGAGTACGAGATTCAGGTGTGTTGTGAGTCGCTAAGATTTTAGTGTGCTATCATCACGCACCACAGTCTGTGCTGACTCAGTCCTCTCTTCCTCTGAATTAGGCGGCCTTCCTCTTAGGGCTCGTTGTGCCATGCACTCTCTTTTTATTATAACACATATCAGATTAAATAGCATTTGCTTTTTACATACTGGTCTTCCCTGTCCGCTGGAAAAAACGTCAAGGGCAAGAGATTGTGTCCTTGTTTACCACAGTGTGTCTAGTGCCCAGAAGAGCCTGGCGTTTGGAACGTGTTGTCCAAATGCCCCGAATCGAGCTCTTGACCCACAAATCTTGCTTAAGGATGAATTCATTGAATGAAAAGGAATTGAAGAAATTATTATCAAAACCTAGGATCAGAGAGAGCTGTTGAGTATGTAACTAAGATCAGAAAGCTATGCATTATAGAAATGAGCAGAGCTTGCCTTCCCAATAAGTAAAAATTATGGTGTATGGTAGTAAGGAGGAAATTCTGAACGTGATGTCAGGGTCTTTATAAGACTATTTGAAAGACTCTCCGCTGAAGTCCTGGGCCATGTGGATTCGTATCTCCTTGGCATTTGTCAGGCAGAAAGACAACATTCCCAATATTCTTGCCTTTAAAGGAAGAAGAGGTTTGATTGTGGACAAAACATGTAATGAAAGGATATCAACTCTCATGGAGTCAGTGATTCCTAAGAGTCCTGCCAACACTCATCCTTCCGCCCCAGCTGAGCTGAGATATTGCTCACTGATATGTACTGTGAATTCTGTTTCCTTTAGCACAACTTCTCTTACTTTGTCCTGATGTTATCCTGATACCAGCAATTTATATTGCCCGTGTATTGGTAGAGGCTAAGACACATCGGATATATATAAAGCATCCACAAGAAGACACATTTCTTGAAAAATTAAACCCAAGTAAACATACAAGAATGGTTAACTGATTCATTAATTCATTTACTTACTTAAAAATGAATACCTATGGGTTCTGGGTGTTGGTCAGCTGCCACCAACCTTGCCCGAGGACCCTTCCTAGTCTAAAAATTGGCCATTAAGAGGATATCCTAAATCTTTTCTTCTTTGCTTTTGCCATCTGTTTTCCCATAACATAAGGTAGTTAGAGATGGGTGTACTTTTGAAATTAGCAAACCTAAACACCGCATTTGACTGGGATCAAGTTTGGAAAAAAGGACTCTTTCAAGGTCAAACAGTGAATTTGTGATCAAAGCCAGGACTTGAACCAAAGTAGCTTGTGTCTTTAAGCTTTATTTCACTCCTTTTGTCCTTTATGTAAAAATACTCTTTTGAAGGACTTATTGAAGAGAGTTTCAAAGACAGTCAAGGAGCTTCTATCATGTTTTTCAGTAATTATGGAAATGATTTCATACTAACCTCTAAGCTGATTTATTTGGATTATAACTCATGGCCCATACATCACCCAAGGCTACAGCTCTGCAGCGGCAAGAATCGAACTGCACTCACGACTTGGCTCTCTGCTGATCGCTGCAAGTGTTCACACAGGTCACTTAACACATCAGAGCCTCAGTTTCCATTTCTGTTCAACAGGTGAAAGCTACCTACCCATTGTGAGGATTACATGAGAAAGTGCCTCTGGAACCGACAAGAGGCACAGTGCTACAAGCCATTATCATTTCTGATGTGTTTTTATACACAGGGGTTCAGACGAATTAACATCTCTCTGTTCAACTAGGCCACGTATAAGCTTAGAATTTCCTGAATACATAATTTCATTGTTAGGCAAAGTGTTAGTATGTGGGATTTAAAAATACATATTTTTTTCCTTTCCTCGTTAGTTATAACATGTGATTTCTCAGTAAAAACATTTCCTTTGTGACTTTCATGAAATCACCGTGATTTCCTAATAAGGAAATATACTCGAAATCTACCTGAGGTCTTGATCGCACCACTTATGGGTGTAATCACTGGGGCTGTCATGCTAATTCCGATCTAAACTGATGGGCAGAACAATGCATGCAAGAAAACAAACACAATAAAAAAGTTTTGTGAGGTTATTATTTATAAAGGCTTTAATTCCAATAGACATTGTAACAAATTCCAATGTAGACCAGAAAAAAAAAAAACTATGTGGTTATTTAGCCAAAGGTCAATCCCAATTGACTGATGGTTGTATCCATTTGGCACACAGTATGGAGGGCTGCGCTACAAGAATAAAGTGGAATGCTGTCAGGCTCAAGGTGCTCCCAGGTCAGGGAAGGTCGGAGACACATCAGCAAGTAGTACAGAGGTACGTTATGGGTTTTTTGGTGAAATTCTGTGCAGGGAGTAGAACATAATTTTGGAGGGCATGGGGTTGCAGATAATAGGTCAGGAAAGGCTCCTTAGAAGGGATGGAAGGCCAAAGAGATGTTTGCCAGGTGCACCTGGGTGGAAGAAGGAGTAGACGGTCTCCCCAAAAAGAAACTAATATGAGCACAGATATAAGACAATAGAAGAATTTTGAGAATGCGACACAGATCCTAATGTCAAAAATCGTGTAGGATAATGGTGATAGGGAGAGGAGATGAGGACTGGCACGGCGAAAAGCTGGAGAAGTTTGTTCAAGTCTTCCGAGTATGGGAAGGTGGGGACCCAAAGCAAGAGAAGAGAGAGGGACTGGATGTGAGAGACATTTAGGCAGTGACATCATGGGACGTGTTCATGCAAGAGAAGGAGGGGTCTGGGACGACTCAGATTTTGAACCGGATCTATTGGCAACATGGTGGCACGAAGCTGAGGAAGGAAATCTAAGAGAAAGAGATTTTTTGATTGATATTTTCTTTTGATTCCAAGAAATAAAATCACTTTCTTAGGCATTTGTAATTGTGAACAAATATAAAGACACTTCTTGGCTGGTGGTTTGTTGAGACCACAGAACTCCTGTCCCTGTGTAAATTCACTAACCAAAAACTTGAAGACAGTAGGAGAAGGAAGCATGGCTAGATAGGAAAGAAAAAAAAAAGGAAAAATGTAATCTATGGAGTGGGATAGACCCAGATTCAAATCCTGGCTGGACCACAAGCTATAATTTGCCTTTGAGGACAGCTTTTTAATATCTCTTAGTCATGTCAACATATGTGGGTTAATACTATGGTAATTAAATAAGCTAATGGATATAAGTGCCAAAAACATTCAGTAAGCTTCCCACCTCTTCCCTCCCTTCCATTCTTCCTGTTGTGTTTGATATAACCCAGATTCCCAGGCTGGGAGTGAAGGAACCTCACTTCTTCCCACCCCCGGATAACTCCCCGCTCTCCTCGTCCTCCCCTTCTTCCTTCAGCAACGTCTAAGTGATAATCAGGACTTCACTACCTTCTGCCAGATGGGCCTTCCTGCTCTCAGCCCCCCCTCTGCCGGTGTTCTCTCTGGCATTCCGCGTGCTCGCTCGCTCTCCAGCTCTCTGACACACTTCAGTTCTTGATTTCCTCTGACGGCCTTTTCCACACCTAGAGCAGGCCTGTGTTCCCTCCAATCTGGAAAAGACCGGTCAAGACAAACCTGCATTTCCCTTCATCTTGCCACGCCCGCATCCTGGTTTTCCTCCTTACCGTTTTCTCTCAAGCACTGCCATGCTAATGATATCATCTGGATATCATTTCACACTTATTCCCAAACCTCCTGGACGTGGATTCTTCACTGAACTGAAGCTGGAGTGCTATCTACTGCTACCTTCCCAGCTCAGCCCTGGAAGGGCCACCACCTGGAGTTTCGGTGCCCCAGGGCTACTAAGGAGAGCCTTGGTACAAAATGCCTGGAGGCAAATCCGAAGGAATAGGAATCAGAGGAAGCTGGAGACACCATCCACACTAGGCTGACAAACCAGGAGAGAGTGGTCATGGGAGGAGAAAATGGCACATTTATATGGGAACTCGGTTAGGGTAGTGGGTACTGAGTAGTGGCCTGAAGTAGTAATTGTCTGCTGTTTTTTTTTTAAGACTTTATTTGTCAGAGAGAAAGAGAGAGAGAGCGCACATGCAGGAGCGGTGGGAGAAGCTGGCAGACGGAAAAACAGACTCCCTGATGAGCAAGGAGCCCAATGCAGGGCTGATACCAGGACCCTGGGATCATGACCTGAGCTGAAGGCAGACGCTTAACCAACTGAGCCACCCTGGTGTCCCATTATTGTCTACCTTTTTACTATTATTATTATTATCAGACAATGGATCCCTTTTGAGAAGAAAAGCCTATAGGCAACAAAGTATACAAATCCCCTACGGGGCTGTTCTCACTGCCACTGGTGTGCAGAGCAAGCGCTAGAGCCAAAAAGAGAGAGTCTCCCCATGGCCCCGCCGGGCGGGCACCTTTCCTCCATCTCTCCTCCTCCAGACCTCTACTGCTTTCAACATGGGTTCTCTTTCTCCATCCTTCCTTCCTCTGTATTTGCCATCCTCTGCTTCCCTGCGTTGGTCTCTAGGCTCTGGTGGCAATGCACTGCTCTGGTTACTTTCTGTTTCTCCGGTCCTGCCATCCTGCTTCTCTTTACTTGCTCCATTTGGTCCACATCCCATGGCAACAGGGCCCAGAACTCTGATTTCCCGTCTCTGCTGTGGAGATCTCATCCAGGTTATCACCTCTACGGGATGATGATTCACACTTAACATCCCTGGCACCGAACCAGCCCGAGGGACTGACGTCCAAGGAGCGCTCGGTATGTCATGACTCAGCACACTGAGCGCAAAACCCAGCGTCTGTCCCCAGACATTCCACCCTCTCGCCCATTGGCCTTTCTCTCCCAGCTGTTTCTGTTCATGCAGACCTGCCAACCAAACTTGACCTCTGCCACTGCCCAGGTCCCTACAGCGATCAGTGGACTGTTGCCTGATCTTCTTTCAGAATTCTTTCTATTGTGCAATCTTGTCCCCACCCCTGGTGCCTCTGCTGGTCTCAGCTAGCATCATATCATGGTCTGTCCTGTCTACCACCTTCGTGCCCGGGCTTCTTCCCTCCCACAGTGTGCTAACAGTCTCACATTCTACAAATGATGGACTCCAACTCAGGGAAGATTAGTGGCACTCCCGGGGCCACCTGCCATGTAATTGGCAAAGCCAGATTCTAACTTGAGTTTTCTGCCTCCAGATTCTACATTCTACACTTAACATTTCTGTAATTGGGATGTTTCATGCAGTTATGCACAGACACCAGGAAAGTTGGGCTTGGACATTTGGAATGGGTGAAGAATAAATACCAAGTATATTCGCTTAGGCTGCTGTGTAAATGGCAGAGCTTAAGAGGAAATGGAGCCAAAATGCATCTTGCGGAAGGGTAACCAGCACGAGCTCATGGAGGATTTCTGAGGAGCAGCAGGAAGAGGCCATTCACAGTTGAGGCTACCAACTCTGTGCCATGGGCACCATTCCTCTGAGCCTCATTCATTTCATAGTTGAGTAACTTCAAACTCAGAGAAGTTAAGAAACCTTCCCAAGATCACCCAGCAGAGGTGAAAAAAGCTGGAGTCCCATCCCATCTGTCTCCAAAATTGGTTCCTCCCCAGTCCATCATCTTCTTGAGGGCCAGGAAGTGTAACACACACACACACACACACACACACCCCTTTGCACCCCTGTCAGTAGTGAGTAAAAGGTATCTAGTGAATTCACTTAATGATTAATGGATTAAATCACTATATCTCTTTCTTAGGATTTAAGTCATTTCTCCCGATTCTTGTTCGGTATCATGTTTTTCATGCTGCATCCCTGGGATAACCTTGTAAGCAATGTGTCTTTTCAACAGTGTAACAACCTCACCTCATCCCTCTCTCAGACATCGTGCTGAGCAGAAGTCAACTTGCACGTAGTCAGGTTTTAAAAATGCGTGCTCTTGTTGTTTTGATCTTCCCTCACTTCGGACTCAGAAACCCATCTGCATCGTGGAGTTCAAGGTCTCAGGTAGGTCGAGTGGTCCAGTCTTTTATCCCCGGCTCCCTGACTGACCTGGAGCAGAAGCCAAGACGTATCTGCTGGCTCCGGCTCCTGAGCTGATAGGACCTCCTCCAACCTCGGCAGGGAGAGTTCTGCCAGTCAGCTCATCTACATCCGAACAAGCTTCTGTCTCGGTGTCTTTTTATCTTGGAGAAAAAAATGTGTGCCTTTGGCCGTCGTTCCTCCCCATGAAATGTCTGATAAGCTGTCTCACCTAGACAAAAAGTTACTTTATCACAGTGTTTTACAAATAAGGAGAAAGTTGTCAAGATTCAAATAAAAGTGGTGCTTAGCTCTCCAGCTCTGACATCTCAGGGATGCTGGTTTGGCATTAGGAATGGATGGGTGGATCACTTTCCCACGGGGGTGGTAGCTCGACTATGTTCCCCGCCTTGTCTGTGATCTGAAGCCCCACGGGCGGCTGGAGCTGGGACACGGGAGGATGGAACACACCAGAAGAATGAGAGGAGGGGTGACCTTGACACCGAAGTGCAGCCCCCTTCATGGCAGAACAGCATAATGCAGAGACTGTCAGTCTCGGACTTGGGTTCAAATCCTGCATCAACTTATTCACTAGCCTTCGGCTGTTATGAAACGTTCCTGCTTCAAGTTTAAAAATGGATTTCAAATGGAAAAGAAACCATCATTTGTGCAGACCTGACTAAGTGCCAGACACTCTAGTAGTTACACGTTTACAAATATCACCTCACCACGTCCTCACAAGTCAACAAATTAGAGACCGTTTCCTTTCCGTTTCAGATCAATGAGTCTTTTTCTTTTTAAAGATTTATTTATTTGTTTGAGAGAGAGAGAGAGAGAGAGAGAGAGAGAGGGGGGGGGGGGGGGGGGAGGAGCAGAGGGAGAGAGAGAACCTCAAGCAGAGTCTGAGCAGGGAGCAAGACCCTGGGCTCCATCTCTTGACCCTGAGATCAAGACTTGAGCCGAAACCAAGAGTAGGACCCTTAACCGGCTGAGCCACCCAGACCATTGATTCTTAAAATATATATCTATATCTATATAGATATAGATATATATTTAAGATATATATATCTCCACCTTATACCTTTCTTCTTTTGTCTCCAGGTAGCCTAGGAATTTTATAGTCAATATATCCTTACCTTTAATGAGCAAGATTCAGGAGACCTGAATTTATTGAGCCCTGGGGGTCATGCATTGTGTCAGGCACTTTACATCCTTAGGTTATTCTTTTAAAAAAAATCTTTTACTGTGGTAAGAATACTGAATATGAGAATTACTTTCTTACAAATTACTTAACGTACGATACGTTATGGTTGACTATCGGCTCATGCTTCACAGTAGATCTCTATAGCTTATTTATTTCCCTGAACTGAAGCTTTATGCCTGTTGATTGGTGAATCGCCATTCCCCCCTCCCCCCAGCCCCTGGCAACCACCATTCCATTCTTAGAATCTATGCATTTGACTCTCTTAGCTACCTTGTATATGTGGAATTGTATGATATTTGTCTTTCTGTGATTGGCTTATTTCCCTTGGCATAATGTTCTCAAGATTCATCTGTATTGTCAAGTGGCAAAATTTCCTTCTTTTTACTGGCTGAATTATATTCTGTTGTATGACTATGCCACATTTTCTTTATCTATTCATCCTTTGATAAGCACTAAGGTCGTTTCCGTATCTTGGCTGTTGGAAATAGTGTTACAATGAGCATGAGGGTACTAAAATCTCTCCAAGATCCTAATGTCTACATCAGGCTTAGAGGCAAATATAACACCTATTTGTAGAGGGAAAAAAAAATATTTCAAAGGAATGCATCTCTAGACTGGAGTCACCCAGGTAGTGGTGGCCGGGGGCGGGGGGGGGGGACTCACACTCAAGTCTGGCTGCCTCTAAAGACTTGGCCCTTTGCACAATCCCTAGCCACCAAGCTTTTATTCTCTTATCGTTTCTTCCAGGCCTCTTGAAGCTACTGGAAATGTCTCATCATTTTTGATTAAAGTTATAATTTTATAAGTCACATCAGTCAATCTTTATTAAAATCTAGAAAATTCCAGTTTGTGATACTGAATCAGTAGCAAAATTTACAGTAGCTTATTTTTTTAACTTAATTATGCTAATTGCTATTTCTAAGCATAATTAGCATTTTGAATTATTTAGTATAATTACGTCAAACAACATGTTTAATTTGTCACATCAAGTATAATAATTAGTAATAATTCTTGAAAGGATGTCATTACAAGTTTGAGGTATTTACAGGGTGTAATTATGTCAAATGTGATAATACTAAAGAGTAAGACTAAAGCTTATAGAAAAATGTTGCTGCAAATATTTTGAAACTTTAATGTTGTGGCCATTTTAAGTATTTTTGTTCCTCAACAAAAGTCAAACTTCGTGGTTTGGTGGTCTGCTTACAAATTAAGAGAATAAAAACAGGGTCTTGGATTATGGCTCAACTAATATTTAATCCATCAAATGTCACCACCACCAACCCCCCCCCTTTTTTTAACTCCAGAATGAACAAAAATAGTTTTCCATATTAAATAGTTATACTTGAAAAATGACTCTGGGGAAATAAAGATAATCCAGAAACAAATGGATTTCTTCCAAATATGGAAATGAACTATCAGGCTAAAGTAAGAGGTGAGTTAAGTTAAGAAGCCCAGCTGTTTTGTGGCCGTGTGGCTTGCCAACCCACTGACATATTAAATTTTCAGTAACCTTTGCTGTGAGATGGGGATCATGCATACTGCTGTGGAGCGAAGTGAGACAAGGCTCAACCGCTTTATAGCCACAGGTGGTCGACCAGTGTATGTATTTACGCTGTTATCTAGATATTCCTGACATCATCAGACACAGCAACAGGAGAAAAGCATGACAAGTGGTTCAAGTTCTGCCCTAGGTGGGGAAGAGCTGCTCACCAGCTAGGTGGTCCTGGACAAGCCCTTTACTCCTGAGCTTCAGTTTCCCCACCTATAGAATGAAGGAGATCAAACAAATTTCCAGAACACGCTGAGGACAAAACGAGGTGGTGAGGATAAAAACATCGAACTTAGGGTCATCCATGTAACCTTCACTAGATGAAAGTCTGGATTTGCACTGAAGCAGAGCCCAGGGACCCCATCCTGGAAAAGTGGATCAAGAGTCTTATTTCCCTATGTCCCTTACTCTCCGGTTTCTTGGAAGATGGAGTGAATGTTGTGATTAAGGGCTCAGCCTTTGGGCTTAGCCGCCCCTGACCTAGAATCCTAGCTTTAACCACTTACTTATTAAATATTTAAATAACCAAAGGACCCTTCCACCCCTTCAAGTTTGTACAGCAGCCCCTCGTTAACTGTGGAGAGTATGTTCCAGACTCCTGATGGATGCCTGAGAGGTGGATAGTACTGAACCCCACATATAATGTGTTTTTTTTTTTCCTGTATATACATACCTACGATGAAGTTTAGTTTATAAATTAGGCACAATAAGAAATTAACAACTCTAATAAATTAGAATAATTATGGCAATATATTGTAGTAAGTTACACGAAAGTGGTCTTTCTCTCAATATATCTTATTGTCCTGTACTCACTCTTTTGGGATGACGTGAGATGATAAAATGCCTTTGTGATGAGACGAAGTGAGGTGACAGACATAGAGTTTGTGACGTAGTGTTAGGCTACTACTGACCTGACCAGAGCCATCTGCTTGTGGGTCATCTGAAACCATGAAAAGCAGAAGATTGGATAAGGGGGGACTCCTGTAGGTCTTTAGGGCAGGGAGAGGAAAGGGATAGCTTGTAACAGGAATTCTCCTCCCTCCCAACCAAACTGATCGGGCTTGTCACATTGCACCTGCACGTGGCAAGGCTACCGCCCACCCTACGTGTGACTGACAGACATCTGTCTGTTGAGATTTATCGTGGGCATTACCTCTTGTGTGGGATCTTTCTCTGACCTCATTCCTCGAGGTAAAATGGGTCGCTCCCTTCTCTGTGGTCCCAATTCATCGGCAGCACAGAGATCTAAGATAATATCCATTTAACATATTGTTATAGATCTCTGTTGTCTTTCCTTGCTTGGTCCCCTCCATTGCAATAACGGAAACTCTCTGAGGAATAGGGCCTGTGTCTTGAATACTTGGTGAATATCTGTACATTCCCCAGGATCTAGCATTGACAGATCGTAGGGTAGGAGTTAGTCAAATACTCACTGGATGAGTTAATAAATGGATAAGCTTCAGCATGGTGTCTAAAAGGAGAGCTAGCTAATAGTAATAGAAAATGTTTAGGATTTAAATTTAAAAAATGGCTAAGTTAATGTTCACTCACTCATTCATTTATCAATTCTGTAATTACTTATTGATCATTGGCTAAGAACCAGGGCCTTGGCTAGGGTCTGGGGATGTATCAGGAAATTCATTTAACATGGATACATTTTCCTTATGTTCTAGGGCAGTAGTTCTCAGAGTGTGACCGAGGAACCACCTGTGTCAGAAGCCAGGGTGTGAATAAACTTCTGACTGGCTAAATTAGATTCTCTTGGTATGGGCCTTGGGCTTTCCATTTGTAACAAAGACTTGATTCTTACAGTTTTGCAAGTTAGAGACTTACTGAATTACATGTTGACTCAGTTATACACTAAGTGTGTGAGCCTGGAGTAGCTAGCCATCATCTCTGAACCTTGATTCCCTCATCTATAAAATGGGACCTGTAATATGTGTCGTGGAGATTTGTGGTAAGGACTGTAAGTCCTCTCTTCAGGTAGGATTCAGTGATTGTTCCAAAGGAAATAATTTTGCAGGCTCCTGTGCTCCTGGGAATGGCATGACCATGAGGTTTTCTTAAACCAAGTCTTGGTTTAACCATAGAAGCAAATGTCTTCACTTAAAGTGAATGACTTCTCGCTTAAATGCTAATGATGGCAAACGTTATAATATGTGACTTTTACTGCAATTAAGAATGAGAAAAGTGAAAAGGAAACAATGCTAAGAATATAAAAGAATGACTTCTCAGGCCAATAAGTTTTGTCAGCTTAGAGGTCACGTAAACTTTCAATGCCAGGGAATTTTCAATTCAGTTGGACGATAATTTACCAAGTCCCCACCCAAAGGTACGTGCACAAAGATATGGGGTGGGGTTCTTGACTTCTGGCAGTTCATAATCACATCAGTGTTCAGACCCATGTGTTACTGGAAATTGGTTGCACAGGGACAAAGGCTGACAAGCCCACCAGATCCCAGAGAAGCAATATAGAAATTGGGATGGCAGTAAACTTCTCTCACCCCTCTGTTTGAAAGACAAAAGGTAGAGGTGGTGCGAACAGAAGCTGGGGACAAGGGTCACCTGGGGTCACCCGGCAGGGGCTGAAGACAGCACGAGCTTCCCTGGGGGAGCTGAAGACACAAAGCGGACACAGAGGGTGCTGCTGCTTGGGACAGCTTTTAAGGCAGAGAGAAGGAAAGAAGTGTTCTGGCTTTGCCCTTCTCAGCCTTCCATCTCTTAGCATCCTCTCGTGTTGGCTGAACCCAGAATGAAGCAGCTGCACGAGGACCTGGGAGATGGAGAGAGGGCCAGCCCTCCTGCCACACAGAGCAGGGGAGGGCGAGGAGCGGGTCTGCAAGCAAAGTGTAAGACTGACAAGTAATGGAGAGCCAGGGCAAGGCGGCTGCACTCGGTGCTGGGACAGATGCGGATAGGCAGAGAGAGAGAGAGAGAGAGAGGACAGCAATGTCCTCCTGGAGGAGCCAGGCTGGCTGCCCAGGCACAGACTTGCATTGGGACGGAAATAAGATGAGATCACCGTGGTTTGGCATTCTATGCACCGATTTTCCAGTTGAGATGTTGCATTTTGCCAAAGCACCCTTTAGTGATCGGACTCAGGGTTCTCAAACCAGCCGATCAACAGAAGTATAGAAGGGCTCTCTTGTTATTGGTGTTCTCTGAGAAACACCCTGCCTCGGGCACTCATGTCTACAGTTCGTCTAGCCTCCCTGTTTAGTGACAGGTGCAGAGGAAGCTACATTGTAACGAGAAGCGGTTCTGCCAGTCTAGAACCAGGCTAAGGAGTACATTGGAGAATCTTATTCCACTCCATCTCCTCTGTAGGATTACTTGCATTTCATCTTACCTAAGACACACCAAGTACAAGGAACACCATCATCTTATGAACCACCAAGAAGCAGGAGGAGGAGCAGGAAGAGGGGAAAATGCTGTCGTTACATGGTAACGCAATGCTTCTTTATCGTTTCGGATTTTTATTTTAGGCTTATCGAAAGAGTTGTTTTTTGAAGTGTTTATCTATTCATTGTAAACTCCAGTATAGTTAACATACAGTGTTCTATCAGTCTCAGGTGTACGATATAGCGGTCCAGCAATTCTATACACGACTCCGTGCTCGTCACGATGCTCTTAATCCCCTTCCCCTATTCCATCTGTCCCTCTTCCCCTCTGGCAACCACCAGTTTATTCTAATTAAGAGTCTGTGTTTTGGTTTGTCTCTTTTTTCTTTGCTCATTTGCTTCTTTAATTCCACACATGAGCTAAATCATACGGCATTTGTCTTTCTCTGCCGGACTTATTTCATTTAGCATTGTATCCTCTAGATCCTAGATGCCGTTGCAAGTGACAAGACTTCGTTGTATAGATAGACACACCGCACCTGTGTCGATTCATCTGTGGAGGGACACTCGAGTTACTTCCACATCTTGGCTATTGCGAATAATGCTGCAAAAAAACCATAGGGCGCATGTATCTTTTCAAATTAGTTTTTGTTTTCTTTGGGTAAATACCCAATAGTGGAATTACTGGGCGTATGGTAATTCTATTGTATAGTGTTTAAGATACGGAAGTGAGAACAATGTGAACAGCTAAATCCAAGCTCATGAATGTTCAGTGAGTAACAACTCCATGAACATTGCCTTATTGGCGATGATTTTAAGACTGTCTCACTGAAGGTGCATGTGGATTTATGATATGTCAAAAAACAAAAGCAAAGCACTACGGATTAGACCTGATAGAAAAATGGTAAGTTCAAGAGATAATGACAGCTCTTTATGTTTTTCTTTTTTAATCAGCTCGAGATAATTTGTGTTATATTAACTTGACCTTGCTCTTGGATTCTGTTTGAGTCCGACCTGCAGGCAGATAACTCTGTGCCCATGTGGAAGAGATCAGTACCAGCAGTTCGGTTTCAGTTTCCTTCGGCAAAATCACACTTGGGTATCTGCGATCAGATAGGCCTTTGTTTACAGATCTGAACTTGGGCCACCATGAGAGATGACTGGTATCACCCACTATATTTCAAATCTTCATTTCAATCTTCTTTGTTACCATCAGGAATTTCTGGGGTGCTTTCCATCAACTGCATAAAGAGAGATCTCTTTCATATTTTTCATTTACAAATGTCTTATAATCTAAAACGCTTTTTTCTCATATTTTCTTATTTGACCCTCACAATAAAGTCGTAAGGAGCACAGGCATCTAATAGGGCATTTTATCTTTTGACAGCTGAGGAAACAAAGAATCTGCTCTTCCTTCTGCCAGCTGCCTTGGTTGCACGGCTCTTTAAAAACAACTGGGCAGAATATTGTCTTAAAACCTAAGTCAATTACTTTATCTGGTGGTCAAACCAAATAAAGCAGTGATCTGTTACATTGCTGGGTTGGAAACAACAAAATAGAACACTGGTTATGTTGACTGTATTGGACTTACCAGGAATACGTTGGTCCCTGCCATAGTACCTTCCTAAATGATTGTCAAGGGCTGTTTGACTGTATGTCACTTTCGACGAGGATGCAGAGAAGGTAACCATCCTGCTAAGCGTTGTTCAGCCAGGAAAGAGCAGAACGGGAATTCCCTCACTGATTCCACGACCCCTGCTTTTCTACGTCTCTCACACCAACTCCTAGAAGCCGCCGTGACACTAAGAGGCTTCAGTTCTCTTCAAGACTCGGTCTGGAATCCATTCCTTAAACCTCCTAAGAAGGTTTCTGTTCTATAAAATGGAAGTTGGGAATCCTAATTCTACCATGTGCCCATCTGCACCCTAGCAGGGGGGCTTGTTTGAGACCACAAGATGCAACATGGAAAGTAGGCACAAACCAGAGAGAAAGCTCTTTACCAGCTTGCAGTTCTCTGTAGGTCTTCTGCTGAATCTTCCACCGTCATGTTACCCTCCCGGAGAACAAGGGCGGGGGTAGACACGCGGGGTGAACGGTCCTCTCTATTATCTGCCTGTTGCATTGGGGGTAGCATTTACCGGTGCTGACAGAGGAGCGTGGATGTCAAATCCATTTCCTTTCATTGCACTGCTTGTTGAAAATACTCACTTTTAGATCCCCCCTCTTTATCCTTGACTACATCTGAAGGCCAGGCTTTGGGCCAAAACCTGCTGTGGCTTCAGGGGACAGATTTGCTTGTAGATTCTGTTTACGTAAGAGAGAGAAGGTTTACCACTCATATTCTTGAAAGACACAAACAATGAGTGTGTCAGGCTGATGGGTGCACGCATGTACCAAGAAAGACCAGAGACCCCATTGCTGACACATGGAAGTGTCATAAGTCCCAGAGTTAGAACCAAGATTAGAGGTAAGTAAGTCAACTCACCTCCCCGCCTCTCCTGGAGAAAAACAAATGAGGGCCCCTGAGCTCGCAGCTTGCACAGGCCCCAGATCCAGCAGGCATTTAATTGGCATCCGCAGGACTGCTCCAGCCACAAATCCATTCTCAAGCCCCATTCCAGCCGGACTATATTTCTTACTGTGAGTCATAGAAATTTCCACTTACCACTCTCTGCTTTCACGCTTGTGTTGCTGCATGAGATGCCCCCATTTTTCTAAACATCCTCTTCTTGTTGGGCTGATGATCTCCTGCTCTTTCTTCAAAGTCCAGCTGGAATGCTATCTTCTTCCCTGGCTACTCGAGGGGCAAACCTGTCAGCCCTTTCCGACCGGCTCCCACCATCACTGATTTGTATATATTTGCTTTTAGCACGTGTGGCTCATTGTGCAAGGCATTGGTTCAGACTCATTTTTTCAATTTACACTAAGTTTTTCAAGAGCCTTGTTTTTTCTTCACTTGACCCCCACCCCCACCCCCGGGGCCTATCACAGTTTCCGGGATCTTGGAGCCACTTAGTAAATCCTTGCTGACAAAGTGATCTTCATATATTTAATGTATGTATTGCCTGCTTTGTTCAAAGACCTTTGAAAGCAGGTTGGAAGGGAAGAGGAAAGTAAGGAAGGAGAGAGGGAAAAGGGAGACCACGGAAGAGTAAAACAGGATAGCCAGGAGTCATGAAGGAGACGTTTAGAAAAAGTGAAAGACAGAGAACAGGACCCAGGTGTTCTGAGGTCCGCCTTGGGTAACATCACACTTGCAGGCTTTGTGCTATCTCAGCGTTGGAAGAAGGTGCAGAGACACAGGAAAGAAGCAAGTACCAGGTTTGGTTTTATTTCTGCCCTGAGCATGGGGTTGGAAGGATGGGGACTCTGGGCCCCCTGCCTTTCCGAGTGAAGTGCCCCACCCCTGATTAGAGCTTGAAGCCCTTCTGCACCTCCAAGGGGGATGACTGAATCATGTGGCTGAAGGAGGCAAAAGGCTTCCATCTTTTCCTCTGTTTTGATAGTTGGATTTATTAAGGCTTTTCCATTTCTGTAGCTTCCTGGTCTGCCCATATACCCTCAAGCCAGTTTCACCTGTGTGTTTCTGGAAGCCAGCAGGGCCTTCCAAGTGCTGAGAAATACCCACAAAGGAACTAAAAAGAGCTGCCTTTCCTCCCACTGTAAAATCGTTACAAGGGACACCTGGGTTTGGAGGGACTTTCCCCTCCGCTGAGTTCCGTTCGGCTGAGCTGTCACTGTTTTTCCTTCAGGCTGTCTAGCTGTGATACCAACCAGGACCAGCGTCACTGCCTCCCATTCCTATCCCATGACTTATTTTGGACAATTTAACCAATATTTCATCCGAAAATGGTCCTTTGGAAATGTGATTTTTAAAAGATTGATTGCACTTTTAAGTAGACTGTTCTTAAGAACCATACTAATTATTTCTATTTACTGTAAGCTAAACAAACATATTTAAAATAAAGAATTTGGTAAGTTCTGTTGGAGGTATCCGCTCGTGAAACCGTCACCTCCATCAAAATCATGACTATATCCGTCGCCCCCCAAAGGTTCTTTATGGCCCTTTGTCGTTGTTCCTTCCTGCTTCTCTCTCTTTTTTTAAAAAAAATTTATTTATTTATTTGAGAGAGAGAGCGAGCAAGAGTGTGCATGAGCAGGGGGAGGGACAAAAGTAGAGGGAGAAGCAGACTCCCCGCTGAGCAGGTGTCCTCACCAGCACTTGATATGGTCCTTCTTTCTAATTTTAGCAGTTTTAAGAAAGGTGTGTAGTGGTGCCTCACTGTGGTTTTACTTTGCATTTCCTTAATGATTAGTGATATAGAGCTTATCTTCCACAGGCTTTCATCTTCTTCGGCCAAGTGCCTTTCAAATACTTTGCTCAGATTTTGCGGTTGTTTGTTTTCTCCTATTGAATTTTGAAGCTTTGTTATGTATTCTGGATACAAGTCGTTTGTCAGAGATATACTTTGTAAATTCTCTTCTCCATGCCTAGACTTTTCTTTTTATTTTCTTAACAGGGTCTTTCAAAGAGCAGGGGTTTTAAATTTCGAGGAAGTCCTATTTACCAATTTGTTATGTTATAGATCCTGTTTTTAATGTCATAGCTTTGCCTGACTCAAGCTCACAAAGGTTTCCTTCTAGAAGTTTATGGTTTTAGCTTTTGAATTTAAGTCAATGATCTACTTTGAGCTATTTTTGTATATGGTGCAAGACATAGATCTAAGCTTATTTTATTTTATTTTTGCATGTGGGCATCAAATTGCTGCAACATCATTTATTGGAAAGACTGTCCTTTTCCCTCAGCATTGCTTCTGCATCTTTGTTGAAAATCCATTATCCAAATATATGTGGGTCAATTTCTGGACTCTCTTCTGTTCTCTCGATCTCTCTTTCTATACTTGCACTAATACCATGCTATCTCGATAACTGCATCTTTATAACAAGTTTTAAAGTCATTTCTTTCTGTCTCTTACTGATCCCTGTCGTTCGTTGCCTGATGTACACTTGAAAACCATTTTCTCATGTATTTTGTTAGTTTGACTCTTATTTTTTTCAAGTGGGAGGGTAAATCTACTTCTATTATTCCGCCATGGCCTAAGGTGGGAGATAAATTGCATTACTTTTGATCCACAGAATTACATCTCCAATATTAATGAAAGCCCAAGGGCAAATACAATTTGAGATATCTTTGCTTTTGACACAACTTTCCAAAATTACTCTTATATGTATGCATCTACGATGACAGTTAACAAGGAGGTGAGTTCTTTTCAGTCTTACCTGGTTCCAGTTAAAGTGTCATTATGGTTGTTCTGAGGACAAACCATTATTGATTTGTGGCATGTAAGAAATTAATTTTGTATCACATTCAGTTCCAACAATCATTAAACATGTGACGCTGTCATGGTACTTAGTTTGAGTCACTGGGGAAATGGGACACTTTGGAGGTATGGAGCCCGAGAAGTCAGTGTGTCTCACATAGATCTGGGTGTCTCGTAGGCCACCTGCAGGACCACACTCTTGGAAGAGGTCAACAAATGCTGTAGAATGAACAAATAAAGAAGGGAGTTCTGACTATAAAATGACGAGGCTGGTTATATACCCACAGGGATAGAGAAGTCTGATATGGTAAAAGAAGAATGCCAACTTTGAACTCAGAGAGAATTGGGGTCTAATTCCACCTCCCTTTTGATCTGGTGGGTGAGAGAGGTTAAAATATCCAAGTTTCAGTGTCTTCATTTTTAGACAAGAGATAACATTACCTGTCTCCAATATTATTATGGAGATAAAATCAGATATGTGTGTTACATGCCTAACATAGAGCATGGCATACATTAGGCATCTAATTAATGTAAATTCTATCTCCTGTAGAGCAACTCACTGGGAAAGACAGAACCTTTGCCTGGTTGTTGCTCACAATACGTAAGGGACTGATTTAAGATATGGAGGAACAGACTTTACAATTTCTTCACTGATGCCGAATCTTTGAACGTTGAGAATGGATTTGATTTTTGTAAAGAGCCAAAAATCATTCAAAGACAAGGCAAGTAGATAAACGGAGTGACTTACCAATGGGGATATAAGCAAATAAACACAAAAGAATGTAACTATAAAATCATGTCATACAAAGTCAAGTGTTTCATAAGCAAACCATTCTATCAATTTCCAATTTTGAAGTCAAAAGTGTTCCGAGGATTGCTATACTGTAGGAATAAGCTCTCTTCCCTCTTGAAGGAACTGCTGGAAGGAAATACATTCACGTAGACATACAACTTCTGGTCTACCAAAAAAAAAAAAAAGTAAAGAAAAGAAAAAGTCTAATTTCATTACTATCTGATCACATCTTCTATAATCCCTTGTTTCAATTTTGGTGTACTTTTCTATACACTCATTTGTAACTGGACGAAGCAGAGGCTGAAATGTTTGAAGTAACTTGCCCAAGGTCTAACTATTGGTAACTGACAGAGCCGAATTTTGAAACCAAACCATGCTCTTCCCACCATGCTACCCCTCCTTTGTGTGTATGCCAGTCTAAAGACATCTTGCTTTTAGAACAGAATTAATATAGTCAATCAACAGATAATAAGAGGGGAGATATTTTGGAAAGTAAGTGATGCTACAAAGTATTAGTACTATTCTTCTTATTAATTTTTATTCCCAGTGTCTCCAGCTGGAGATAAGTGTCATCTGCCAGCATTCTTGAAGCGTGACTTCACTGTGCTACGGCTGAGCCCTGGGAGTTGGGCAGGTGCACTCAGTCATTATCCCAGGAATCTCCCATGGCCTGGGGCTGCAAAAATGCAGCAGGAACTGCTTTTCCCCACCTTTCTCAAGCAATTTCAAGTTCAGAGCGCTGGAATAATCCAGCTGCAACCAATTAGCCTCCTTCACACAGGCCAGAGAGGAGCTGCAGAGAACACTGGCATGCATGTCTCCTCTCCAGGGGCGCTTCATCTGCTCACCGGGGCACACTTAGCCGGGTGTGCAGAAGGCTCGGGCTCCAGAACACAGCCATTCCTACAATGGGGGCATTGTTCTCTGGAGCGGGCTGTTTATTGCACTTTGAGAGCGCCCACACTGTGAGTCAAGGGGAAGCCGACCAGAGCTCCACATCAGCTCTGCTCTGCCTTTCCTGACCCAGATTGACAAACGTCTGGTTTGAAAAACCATGCACCTTTGAAGTCAAAGCAGGGCTGTCCCTATCTCTACCTATACTTATTATTGCAAATTATCTAGAGAACTAGAAGCTGGTTCTTTGAGAGAATTAATAAAATTGACAGACCACTGGCAAGACTTATCCAAAAGAATAGAGAAAGGACCCAAATTAATAAAATTATGAATGAGAAAGGAGAGGTCACAACCAACACCAAAGAAATTAGAAGGATTATTAGAAACTTTTATCAACAGCTTTATGCCAATAAATTAAGCAATCTGGAAGAGATGGAGGACTTCCTGGAAACCTATAAACTACCAAGACAGAAACAGGAAGAAACTGATTCTTTAAACAGGCCAATTAATTATGAAGAGATTGAAACAGTGATAAACAACCTTCCAAAAAACAAAACTCCAGGCCCGGATGGTTTTCCTGGGGAATTCTACCAAACATTCAAAGAAGAAATAATACCTATTCTCCTAAAGCTATTTCAAAAAATAGAAACAGAAGGAGAGCTACCAAACTCATTCTATGAGGCCAATATTACCTTGATCCCCAAACCAGGCAAAGACCCCATCAGAAAGGAGAATTACAGACCGATTTCCCTAATGAATATGGATGCCAAAATCCTCAACAAGATCCTGGTTAATAGAATCCAACAGTACATTAAAAGAATTATCCATCATGACCAAGTGGGATTCATCCCTGGGATGCAAGGGTGGTTCAACATTCGCAAATCAATCAGTGTCATAGATTTTATCCAGAAGGAAAAATTCAAAAATCATATGATTCTCTCAATAGATGCAGAAAAAGCATTTGACAAAATACAGCATCCTTTCCTGATTAAAACCCTTCAGAGTGTAGGAATAGAAGGTACATTTCTCAATCTCATAAAAGCCATCTATGAAAAGCCTACAGCAAATATCATTCTCAATGGGGAAAAGCTGGAAGCCTTTCCCTTAAGATCAGGAACACGACAAGGATGCCCACTCTCGCCACTATTATTCAACATAGTACTAGAAGTCCTTGCAACAGCAATCAGACCACAAAAAGGGATCAAAGGTATCCAAATTGGCAAAGAAAGAAGTCAAAATGTCTCTTCGCAGATGACATTGATACTCTATACGGAAAAACCCAAAAAGAATCCACTCCCAAACTATTAGAAGTTATAGAGCAATTCAGTAATGTGGCGGGATACAAAATCAATGTCAAAATCATTTGCATTTCTATACATGAATAATGAGACTGAAGAAAGAAATTAGGGAATCCATCCATTTACAATAGCACCAAAAACCATACGTTACCTTGGAATTACTTAACCAGAGGCGTAAAGGACCTGTATTCTAGAAACTATAAATCACTCTTGAAAGACATTGAAGAGAGACACAAAAAGGTGGAAAAATATTCCATGCTCATGGACCAGAAGAATTAACATGATTAAAATGTCCATGCTACCCAGAGCTTAATCTAGTCAATGCTATCCTGATCAAAACACCAATGACATTTTTCAAAGAACTGGAACAAATAGTCCTTAAATTTGTATGGAACCAAAAAGGCCCTGAATGCAAGGAACTGTTGAAAAGGAAAAAAAACAAGCTGAGGCATCACAATGCCAGATTTCGAGCTGTACTACAAAGCTGTGATCACAAAGACATCATGGTACTGGCACAAAAACAGACACATAGATGAATGGAACAGAAGAGAACCCAGAAATGGACCCTCGAGCTCTTTGGGCAACTAATCTTTGATAAAGCAGGAAAAACATCCAGAAAAAAGACAGTCTCTTCAATAAATGGTGCTGGGAAAATTGGACAGCTACATGCAAAGAATGAAACTTGACCACTCTCTCACACCATACACAAAGATAAACTCCAAATGGATGAAAGACATCGATGTGAGACAGGAATCCATCAAAATTCTAGAGGAGAACATAGGCAACAACCTCTATGACATCTGCCAAAGCAACCTTTTTCATGACACATCCCCAAAGGCAAGAGAAACAAAAGATAAAATGAACTGATGGGACTTCATCAAGATAAAAAGCTTCTGCACAGCCAAGGAAACAGTCAAAAAAACTAAGAGGCAGCCCAAGGAATGGGAGAAGATATTTGCAAATGACACTACAGATAAAATCAGTATTACTTCGTTCCGGTTGCATTATTGCTTACATACGTATTTGCAAATAAATGGGCATAAGCAGTTTCTCCAGCCAGGAGCCTTTTTTAAAAAAATGATACATCACAATGAACACAAACCGGAAGTACCTCTCTATCGCCACATGACTCCCCTCCTCCCGACGACACCCTCCCTCACACATACATACACATGAAGACGAGGGTACAAACAAAACCAAACACAGACACCGTTAGTAACTTCCTTCTTCACAGCTCCTCCCCTCGCTGTTGCTATATGGGCAACTGCTGCCAACAGGCCCACCAGAGGTTTGAGGCCACATGGCCAGGCTGTCGGCATGGCCCATTACAACTCAATGGCACTGTGTGTGGGTGGGAGGAGGCACTACGCCGGATGTGTTCGGTAATTAGTCCTCAGAATAGCCTCTTTGTCAATCTCAGATCAAAGAGGATGGCTGTGTCAGAGAGAGAGATAATTGCCAAATTCTTGGTAAAGCAGAAGATTCCTTTTCCACTTAGCTCCCTAAGAGTGCTGTGCATAACGGGGCTGAAAGTACTAAGTATAAGCACCCCATCCGGAGAACCTACGATGTGCTGGGCTGGCACCTTATGTACAGTCACGCCATGGTTCCTTTGGGCGAGCCCTGCACAGTCAGCATTCTATTCCCAACCCAGAGGCTGGGCGGTCACTTCCCCAGAGTGCACATTCAACGTGTGGCAAAGTTGGGACCCAAGGCCTTTTTATCTTTTTCTTTTCTGACTCAAAGCTTATTCTTATGCCACTACTGCCCTGCTGTCTCAGCGCTCATCTCTGGGGCGGGGCTGCACCTGCTGGGGAGCGTGCTAGGACGGAAGTCAGGACAGCGCCTCGCACCCGGTTCTGTGGGTGTTCGGACCTGGCTTTGCTACTGATGAGCGCTGTGTGATTTGGGCTTGCCCTGGACCCTCCTGGCCCTCCAGAGGGGCTAGTTATCGTGAGCTGTCTTTATGGATATTTTGATGCTGCCCACAGGCTGCGTTCTCCCCACTGGGTGCGGGTAGTCGGATGTGCGGGCTCCTCCCACTGCGCCTTGGCCCATGTCCAAGACAGCGACGCCACTCTTCTGTGATGTTTCAGCTTTTCATCTGCACCAACCATGAGGCAGGACTGCAACACTCTGTCCTCTTACGCTTCCTATCCATCATTGAAAACAGACAAGAAAAACCAGGAAGACTAATATCTCCCAAAGTTTAATCCAGCTGAAAATAAAACGAGGGTAAAATTAGGTCCCAGACATAAAATACAGTGGCAAGAATGTGAGAATTCAGTATGCTGCGTGTTCTACTTTTCCTGGGTCCTTTCAAAACTTGGAAGCGCTGTGCTGAGCAGCCAGGATATAATGTTTATAATGTCTGTTCAAATCAGCAAATGAATGGGTGATGTCCTGGAACAAAGCCCCTTGGCCATCTTAGCTCCCTTAAGCAATGGAGTCTGGGCCCCACTCGATAACATAAACTAGGTCAGTTTTTGTTTCTGTTATTTACAAATGAATTCAATTGTACTCGCAACTGATCATTCTGATTGGTCTTGCTGAACGGGAATGGCGTCAGTTACACTTAAAAACCTGGGAATCTGTCTCCAGAATGAGCTGCAGTCGATAAATGACCACATATCCAGTGATTGAACGACCCCAACAAGACAGACAAAATAGAAAGCTGGCATCTTAGCATGTCGAATCTCACTTTCATACGTCACTAGCTAAAAATAAATAAATAAATAAAAATAAAAGATGGATGAACAGAAAAAATGATAATGATGATAAAAATAATAAAATAAGCATCATTTTGGTGAGCTGCTACCAGGTTCTGGGCCTTCCGGAGAATGGTGCATTTTCTTCTTTTTTCTTTTCATCTCTTTCTTTCTTGTCCTTTCCCTTCTGCGAAGGTTAATTTGATGTGTCAACTTGGCTGAGCTGCGGAGCCCAGATATTCGGTCCAACATTTTTTCTGGATGTTTTCTGTAGAGTGTTTTCGCCCCGGATGAGATTCACGTTTTAGATGGTTGAAGCTTGGATTGAGGCGAATTGCCCTCCACTGGTCGACTTGGCCTTGTCAATGAAGCAGAGGCTTGAGACGGAACAAAAGATTGTCTCCATAGACAAGAAGAGAATTCTGCCAGCAGAAAACCTTTGAAGTTCAACTGCAATTCTTGCTGCGTGTCCAACCTGCAGACGTACGCCATCAGATTTTAGATTTGCCAGGGAGTCCATAATCACTGGAGCCAAGTCCTTTTGCTTCAAAACAGCTCTCTCTCTCTCTCTCTCTCTCCTGCCGGTCTGTTTCCCTGGGGAACCTTGACGACTATACACCTTCTTTTCTTCTTTATTTCCCTCCTTCCCTCTCCACTATCTTCTTCCACTTTTAGATGAAAGAAATTGGCTCAAGATGATAAATTGCCCAAAGGTCTACTGGCTTGTAAGTAGTCCAGCTGGACTGGTTGCCAGGTCTGTCTCCCTCCAGGCCCACGCTTTCCCAATCCTGCTCCGTGAGTTGTGAGGGGTGCTGTGCAAACAAGCAGGGCGATACCATACACAGGCTCTAGTCGCGCGTGATCCACAACTTCTGTTTTCATCTCTCCCTGTCCATACTGCGCCTGCGAGCGTCACTGAGGCAAAGACTCTTGGATCGTCTGAACTCACAGAGCCTGGCCAGGAGTATTTATTGTCTCTCCTCTGTTGTAATTTGCAAGTAAGGCAGTGCATTTATTAGTAGTAACATATCATGTCATGGAAAAAAAGAAAAAAATTGTGTTCTCTCATGGGTCTGGTCCATGCACAGTGTGGTCAAAGCCCTTTCTCAAGCTCTCATGGCTCTCCTTTTCCTTTCCATTCCCACCTCAACTCCCGGCTCAGACTCCCATCGCCTCTTTCTCTGCAGCCACTGCCAGCAGTGTGCCAATCGCGAACCATTTTCCACAACACAGACGGGATTTGACTATCCTATCCCTTTCCGCACAGCCAGGCAAAAGAGACTTACCAATTTTATAATCATTCCTGGTCCAAACTTCTTTGTACAACAAAATCCCTCATTATCTATTTTCTGCCTTAATATCAAGTCTCATTTCTCAGTGACCTTCCATCTCACCTTATGCTCTAGCCGTAATAAATAACAGGCATTTCCCCCAGTGGTTGGTTGTACTATTTTCAAAATATTCAGTGCCATTGCTTCTGGGGCCCTTCCACTGTGAACCTAAACTAACCTGAATGTCAGTCTTGGTCATGTGACTTGCTTTAAAGGTAGCAGGAGGCGACAAGGGGCACTTCTGACCTCATGCCATTCCACCGCATGTCCTGTGGTGGGAGAGATCCACGTGTTCCAGGCAGGGGATACACCTTCAGCCTGGATTCTGGAACTCAAAGAAGGTGCGGAGCCAACCTAAATCCGTCTGTGATTGTCATGTGAAGTGATGCAGTTCCCGATTGTGTTGTGAGTCGCTAAGATTTTAGTGTGCTATCATCACGCACCACAGTCTGTGCTGACTCAGTCCTCTCTTCCTCTGAATTAGGCGGCCTTCCTCTTGGGAGCTCGTTGTGCCATGCACTCTCTTTTTATTATAACACATATCCAGATTAAATAGCATTTGCTTTTTACATACTGGTCTTCCTGTCCGCTGGAAACGTCAAGGGCAAGAGATTGTGTCCTTGTTTACCACAGTATTGTCTAGTGCCCAAGAAGAGCCTGGCGTTTTGGGCATTAATTGTCCAAATGCGAATCGCTCTTGACCACAAATCTTGCTTAAGGATGAATTCATTGAATGAAAAGAGATTGAAAGAAATTATTATCAAACCTAGGATCAGAGAGCTGTTGAGTATGTAACTAGATCAGAAAGCTATGCATTATAGAAATGACGAGCTTGCCCCTTCCCAATAAGTAAAAGTATGGTGTATGGTAGTAAGGAGGAAATTCTGAGCGTGATGTCAGGGTCTTTATAAGACTATTTGAAAGACTCTCGCTGAAGTCCTGGGCCATGGATTCGTATCTCCTTGGCATTTGTCCAGGCAGAAAGACAACATTCCCAATGATGTGCCTTTAAAAGGAAGAAGAGGTTTGATTGTGGACAAAACATGTAATGAAAGGATATCAACTCTCATGGAGTCAGTGATTCCTAAGAGTCCTGCCAACACTCATCCTTCCGCCCCAGCTGAGCTGAGATATTGCTCACTGATATGTACTGTGAATTCTGTTTTCCTTTAGCACAACTTCTCTTACTTTGTCCTGATGTTATCCTGATACCAGCAATTTATATTGCCACGATGTATTGGTAGAGCTAAGACACATCGGATATATATAAAGCATCCACAAGAAGACATTTCTTGAAAAATTAAACCCAAGAAGTAAACATACAAGAATGGTTAACTGATTCATTAATTCATTTACTTACTTAAAAATGAATACCTATGGGTTCTGGGTGTTGGTCAGCTGCCACCAACCTTGCCCGGGGACGCTGAATTAAAATTGGCCGTAAGAGGATATCTAAATCTTTTTCTTCTTTGCTTTTGCCATCTGTTTTCCATAACATAGGTAGTTAGAGATGGGTGTACTTTGAAATTAGCAAACCTAAACGCGCACATTTGACTGGGATCAAGTTTGGAAAAAGGACTCTTTCAAGGTCAAACAGTGAATTTGTGATCAAAGCCAGGACTTGAACCAAAGTAGCTTGTGTCGCTTCCAACTTATTTCCTCCTTTTTGTCCTTTTCATGTAAATACTCTTTTGAAGGACTTATTGAAGAGAGTTTCAAAGACAGTCAAAGGAGCTTCTATCATGTTTTTCAGTAATTATGGAAATGATTTCATACTAACCTCTAAGCTGATTTATTTGGATTATAACTCATGGCCCATACATCACCCAAGGCTACAGCTCTGCAGCGGCAAGAATCGAACTGCACTCACGACTTGGCTCTCTGCTGATCGCTGCAAGTGTTCACACAGGTCACTTAACACATCAGACCTCCGTTTCCATTTCTGTTCAACAGGTGAAAGCTACCTACCCATTGTGAGGATTACATGAAAGTGCCTCACTGAACAGCAGAGGCACAGTGCTACAAAAAGCCATTATCATTTCTGATGTGTGTTTTTATACACAGGGGTTCGACAGATAACATCTCTCTGTTCAACTAGGCCACGTATAAGCTTAGAATTTCCTGAATACATAATTTCATTTATTTAGGCAAAGTGTTGAGTATGTGGGATTTAAAAGCTCCACATATTTTTCTTTCTAGTTAGTTATAACATGTGATTTCTCAGTAAAAACATTTCCTTTGTGACTTTATTTGAAAATCACAGTGATTTCCTAATAAGGAAATATACTCGAAATCTACCTGAGGTCTTGTCGCACCACTTATGCCGGTGTAATCACTGGGGCACAATGTACTAATTCGATCTAAACTGATGGGCAGAACAATGCATGCAGAAAACAAACACAATAAAAAGTTTTGTGAGGTTATTATTTATAAAGGCTTTGTTCAATAGACATTGTAACCAAATTCCAATGTAGACCAGAAAAAAAAAAACTATGTGGTTATTTGTAAAAGGTCAATCCCAATTGACTGATGGTTGTATCCATTTGGCACACAGTATGGAGGGCTGCGCTACAAGAATAAAGTGGAATGCTGTCAGGCTCAGAATTTGCTCCCAGGTCAGGGAAGGTCGGAACACGTCAACAAAGTACAGAGAATGCGTTATGGGTTTTTTGGTGAAATTCTGTGCAGGTAGAACATAATTTTGGGGGCATGGGGTTGCAGATAATAGGTCAGGAAAGGCTCCTTAGAAGGATGGAAGGCCAAAGAGATGTTTGCCAGGTGCACCTGGGTGGAAGAAGGAGTAGACGGTCTCCCCAAAAGAAACTAATATGAGCACAGATATAAGACAATAGAAGAATTTTGAGAATGCGACACAGATCCACAATAATCCAAAAATGCATTTGTAGGATAATGGTGATAGGGAGAGGAGATGAGGACTGGCACGCGAAAAGCTGGAGAAGTTTGTTCAAGTCTTCCGAGGTATGGGAAGGTAAGGACCCAAGCAAGAGAGAGGGACTGGATGTGAGGGAACAACATTTAGGCCGTGACATCATGGGACGTGTTCATGCAGAGAAGGAGGGTCTGGGGCGACTCAGATTTTGAACCGGATCTATTGGCAGCACATGGTGGCACGAAGCTGAGGAAGAAATCTAAGAGAAAGAGATTTTTTTGATTGATATTTTCTTTTGATTCCAAGAAATAAAAATCACTTTCTTAGGCATTTTGTAATTGTGAACAAATATAAAGACACTTCTTGGCTGGTGGTTTGTTGAGACCACAGAACTCCTGTCCTGTGTAAATTCACTAACCAAAAACTTGAAGACAGTAGGAGAAGGAAGCATGGCTAGATAGGAAAGAAAAAAAAGGAAAAATATGACTCTATGGAGTGGGATAAGACCCAGATTCAAATCCTGGCTGGACCACAAGCTATAATTTGCCTTTGAGGACAGCTTTTAATATCTCTTAGTCATGTCAACATATGTGGGTTAATACTATGGTAATTAAATAAGCTAATGGATATAAGTGCCAAAAACATTCAGTAAGCTTCCACCTCTTCCCTCCCTTCCATTCTTCCTGTTGTGTTTGATATAGCAGATTCCCAGGCTGGGAGTGAAGGAACCTCCTTCTTACACCCGGATAACTCCCGCTCTCCTCGTCCTCCCTTCTTCCTTCAGCGTCTAAGTGATAATCAGGACTTCACTACCTTCACCAGATGGGCCTTCCTGCTCTCGGCCCCCTCTGCGGTGTTCTCTCTGGCATTCCGCGTGCTGGCCTAGCTCTCCAGCTCTCTGACACACTTCAGTTCTTGATTTCCCTCTCTGTGACCTTTTTCCCACACCTAGAGCAGGCCTGTGTTCCTCAATCTGGAAAAGACCGGTCAAGACAAACCTGCATTTCCCTTCATCTTGCCACGCCCGCATCCTGGTTTTCCTCCTTACCGTTTTCTCTCAAACTGCCATGCTAATGATATCATCTGGATATCATTTCACATATTCCCAAACCTCCTGGACGTGGATTCTTCACTGAACTGAAGCTGGAGTGCTATCTACTGCTACCTTCCCCAGCTCAGCCCTGGAAGGGGCCACCACCTGGGTTTCGGTGCCCCAGGGCTACTAAGGGGAGAGCCTTGGTACAAAATGCCTGGAGGCAAATCCGAAGGAATAGAGGATCAGAGGAAGCTGGAGACACCATCCACACTAGGCTGACAAGCCGGGAGAGTGGTCATGGGAGGAGAAAATGGCACATTTATGTAGAACTCGGTTAGGGTAGTGGGTACTGAGTAGTGGCCTGAAGTAGTAATTGTCTGCTGTTTTTTAAGACTTTATTGTCAGAGAAAAGAGAGAGAGAGCGCACATGCAGGAGCGGTGGGAGAAGCTGGCAGACGGAAAACGAACTCCCTGATGAGCAAGGAGCCCAATGCGGGGCTGATACCAGGACCCTGGGATCATGACCTGAGAGCTGAGAAGGCAGGCGGCTTAACCAGCTGAGCCACCCTGGTGTCCCATTATTGTCTACCTTTTTACTATTATTATTTATTATCCAGACAATGGATCCCTTTTGAGAAGAAAAGCCTATAGGCAACAAAGTATCTACAAAATCCCCTACAGGCTATTCTCACTGCCACTGGTGTGCAGAGCAGCGCTAAGAGCCAAAAAGAAGGGGCTCTCCCCATGGCCCCTTGTGACAGGCCACCTTTCCTCATCTCTCCTCCTCAGACCTCTACTGCTTTCAACATGGGTTCTCTTTCTCCATCCTTCCTTCCTCTGTATTTGCCATCCCTCTGCTTCCCTGCGTTGGTCTCTAGAGCTCTGGTGGCAATGCACTGCTCTGGTTACTTTTCTGTTTCTCGGTCCTGCCATCCTGCTTCTCTTTACTTGCTCCATTTGGTCCACATCCCATGGCAACAGGGCCCAGAACTCTGATTTCCGTCTCTGCTGTGGAGATCTCATCAGGTTATCACCTCTGGGGATGATGATTCACACTTAACATCCCCTGGCACCGAACCAGCCCGAGGGACTGGCGTCAGGGGCGCTCGGTATGTCATGACTCAGCACACTGAGCGCAAAACCCAAAAGCGTCTGTCCCCAGACATTTCCACCCTCTAGCCCATTGGCCTTTCTCCCAGCTGTTTCTGTTCCTGCAGACCTGCCACAAACTTGACCTCGCCACTGCCCAGGTCCTACAGCGATCAGTGGACTGTTGCCTGATCTTCTTTCAGAATTCTTTCTATTGTGCAATCTTGTCCCCACCCCTGGAATTGCCTCTGCTGGTCTCAGCTAGACAACATATCATGGTCTGTCCTGTCTACCACCTTAGTGTACTGGGCTTCTTCCCTCCACAGTGTGCTAACAGTCTCACATTCTACAAATGATGGACTCCAACTCAGGGAAATGTAGTTGTTGGCACTCCGAGAGCCACCTGCCATGTAATTGGCTAAAGCCAGATTCTAACTTGAGTTTTCTGCCTCAGATTCACCATTCTACACTTAACATTTCTGTAATGTGGGATGTTTCATCAGTTATGCATTAGCACGAGCACCAGGAAAGTTGGGCTTGGACATTTGGAATGGGTGAAGAATAAATACCAAGTATGTTCGGCTTAGGCTGCTGTGTAAATGTAGCCCAGGAGCTTAAGAGGAAATGGGCCAAAATGCATCCCGGGTAACGAGGTGCTACTGAGCTCATGGAGGATTTCTGAGGAGCAGCAGGAAGGGCCATTCACAGTTGAGGCTACCCTCTGTCCGAGGCTGCCATCCTACCCTGAGCCTCATTCATTTCATAGTTGGATAGCACTTCAAACTCAGAGAAGTTAAGAAACTTCCCAAGATCACCCAGCAGAGGTGAAAAAAGCTGGAGTCCCATCCCATCTGTCTCCAAAATTGGTTCCTCCCCAGTCCATCATCTTCTTGAGGCCAGGAAGAGTAAGCTACACACACCACACACACACACACTTTGCACCCCTTCAGTAGTGAGTAAAGGTATCTAGTGAATTCACTTAATGATTAAATGAATTAAATCCTTTATCTCTTTCTTAGGATTTAAGTCATTTCTCATTCTTGTTCGGTATCATGTTTTTTCATGACCATCCGCGGATAACCTTGTAAGCAATGTGTCTTTTTCAACAGTGTAACAAGCTCACCTCATCCCTCTCTCAAGACATCCGTGCTGAGCAGAAGTCAACTGCCGTGTCTAGGTTTTAAAAATCTGGTAGCTCTTGTTGTTTTGATCTTCCTCGACTCGGACTCAGAAACCCATCTGCATCTGGGTTCAAGGTCTCAGGTAAGGTCAGTGGTCCATCTTTTATCCGGCCCCTGACGTGCCTGGAAGCAGTCAAACCAGGTTCTGCTGGCTCCGGCTCCTGAACTGATGGACCTCCCTCAACACTCGGCAGGAAAGTTCTGCCAGTCAGCTCATCTACATCGAACAAGCTTCTGTCACCGGTGTCTTTTTATCTTGAGAGAAAAAAATGTGTGCCCGCCTTTGGCGTCGTTCCTCCATGAAATGTCTGATAAGCTGTCTCACCTAGACAAAAAGGTTCTTTATCAAGTGTGTTTACAAAATAAGGAGAAGAGTTGTCAAGATTAAATAAAAGTGGTAGCGGCTCTCAGCTCTGACATTCAGATTGGTTTGGAGGGGTGGTGGATCACTTCCACGGGGGTGGGCTCGACTATGTTCGTCCATAATGTCTGTGATCTGAAGCCCACGGGCGGCTGGAGCTGGACAAGGAGGATGGAACACACCAGAAGAATGAGAGGAGGGTGACCTTGACACATGCAGCCCCCTATGGCAGAACAGCATAATGCAGAGACTGTCAGTCTCGGACTTGAGGTTCAAATCCTGCATCAACTATTCACTACTGCCTTCGGCTGTTAGCAAAGCGTTCACTGCTTCAAGTTTTCAAAAATATTTCAAATGGAAAGAAACCATCTTTGTGCAGACCTGACTAAGATGCCAGACACTCTAGTAGTTACACTGTTTACAAATATCTATCACCGTCCATCACACAGTCCAACAAATTAGAGACAGATTTCCTTTCTCAGTTTCAGATCAATGGTCTTTTTTTAACACTTTTTAAAGATTTATTTATTTGTTTGAGAGAGAAGAGAGAGAGTAGAAGTGGGTGGGAGGAGAGACGGGAGAGAGAGAAGAGCCTCAAGCAGAAGTCTAGGCAGAGGACAAGACCCTGGGCTCCATCTCTTGACCCTGAGATCGAGGCTTGAGCCGGAAACCAAAGAGTAGGACCCTTAACCCCGGCTGAGCCACCCAGACCATTGATTCTTAAAATATATATCTATATCTATATAGATATAGATATATATTTAGATATCTATATCTCCACCTTATACCTTTCTTCTTTTGTCTCAGAGTAGCCTAGGAATTTTATAGTCAATATATCCTTACCTTTAATGACAAGATTGGAGGAGACCTGAATTTATTGAGCCCTAGGGTCATGCATTGTGTCAGAGGACACTTTACATCCTTAGGTCCTATTGCCTTTTTAAAAAATCTTTTCTGTGGTAAGAATACTGAATACTTGAGAGAATTACTTTCTTACAAATTACTTACGTCAGATACGTTATGGTTGACCTATCGGCTCATGCTTCACAGTGAATCTCTATAGCTTATTTATTTCCCTGAACTGAAGCTTTATGCCTGTTGATTATGAATTGCCATTCCCCCCTCCCCCAGCCCCCTGGCAACCACCATTTCCATCTTAGAATCTATGCATTTGACTCTCTAGCTTCCGTATATGTGGAATTGTACTGATATTTGTCTTTCTGTGATTGGCTTATTTGCCGGCATAATGCTACTCAAGATTCATCTGTATTGTCAGTGGCAAAAATTTCCTTCTTTTACTGGCTGAATTATATTCTGTTTGCATAGCTATGACACATTTTCTTTATCTATTCATCCTTTGATAAGCACTAAGGTCGTTTCATGTATCTTGGCTGTTGGAAATATGTTACAATGAACATGAGGTACTAAAATCTCTCAAAGATCCTAATGTCTACATCAGGCTTAGAACGAGCAATATTAAGCACCTATTTGAAGGGAAAAAAATATTTCAAGGAATGCATCCTCTAGACTGAGTACCAGGTAGTGGTGGCCGGGCGGGGCGAGACTCCATCAAGTCTGGCTGCCTCTAAAACTGAGCCGCTTTGCACATCAACCTAGCCCGCAAGCTTTTATTCTCTTATCGGTTTCTTCCAGGCCTCTTGAAGCTACTGGAAATGTCTCATCATTTTTGATTAAAGTTATAATTTATAGTCAATCAGTCAATCTTTGATTAAAA
Organism: Ursus maritimus; assembly: GCF_017311325.1. Taxonomy (NCBI): domain Eukaryota; kingdom Metazoa; phylum Chordata; class Mammalia; order Carnivora; family Ursidae; genus Ursus; species Ursus maritimus. The sequence continues at coordinate 514,521 of NW_024426774.1, forward strand.
TCTAGAAAAATTCAGTTTGTGGATACTGAATCAGTAGCAAAATTTACAGTAGCTTATTTTTTTTTTAAACTTAATTATGCTAATTGCTATTTCTAAGCATAATTAGCATTTTTGAATTATTTAGTATAATTACGTCACAACATGTTTAATTTGTCACGAAGTATGTATGAATAGTAATAATTCTTGAAAGGATGTCATTCAAGGATTTGAGGTATTTACAGGAGTGTAATTATGTCAATCCGATACGATAATACTAAAGAGTAAGACTAAAGCTTCCATAGAAAAATGTTGCCTACCAAATATATTTTGAAACTTTAATGTTGTGGCCATTTTAAGTATTTTTGTTCCTCGAACAAAGTCAAACTTGGTGGTTTTGGTGGTCTGCTTACAAATTAAGAGAATAAAACAGGGTCTTGGATTATGGCACAACTAATATTTAATCCATCTCTCACTTTGCTACCACCCCACCCCTCTTTTTAACTCAGAATGAACAAAAATAGTTTTCCATATAAATAGATTATACTTGAAAAAGTGACTCTAGGGGAAATAAAGATAATCCAGAAACCAATGGATTTAACATCTCCAAATATGAAATGAACTATCAGGCTAAATAGAGGTGAGTTAAGTTAAAGAAGCCCAGCTGTTTTGTGGCCGTGTGGCTTCAACCCACTGACATATTAAATTTTCAGTAACCCTTTGCTGTGAGATGGGGATCATGCATGACTGATGGAGCACAGCTGAGACAAGGCTAACGCCCGCTTATAGCCACAGGTGGTCGACCAGTGTATGTATTTACGCTGTTATCTAAAGATATTCCTGACATTCAGACACAGCAACAGGAGAAAAGCATGACAATGGTTTCAAGTTCTGCCCTAGGTGGGAAGAGCTGCTCACCAGCTGGTGGTCCTGGGACAAGCCCCTTACTCTGAGCTTCAGTTTCCCCACCTATAAGAATGAAGGAGATCAACAAGATTTCCAGTGGCTAACGTGAGGATGCAAAAGGAGGTAGTGAGGGATAAAAACATGAACTTGATTAGGGCTCCATGCAACCTTCGCTGGAGGTAGTCGGTTTGCCTGAAAGCAGAGCCCAGGGACCCCATCCTGGAAAAAGGTGGATCAAAGAGTCTTATTTCCACTATGTCCCTTACTCTCAGGTTTCTTGGGAAGATGGAGTGAATGTTGTGATTAAAGGGCTCAGCCTTTGGCTTACGCGCCCCTGACCTAGAATCTAAGCTGTTACCTTACTTAGCAAATATTTAAATAACCAAAGGACCCTTCCACCCCTTCAAGTTTGTACAGCAGCCCTCGTTAACTGTGGATAGTGTTCAGACTCTGATGGATGCCTGAGAGGTGGATAATGCTGAACCCACATATAATGTGTTTTTTTCCTGTATATGCACATACCTACGAGTGAAGTTTAGTTTATGAAATTAGGCACAATAAGAAATTAACAACTCTAATAAATTGAGAATAATTATGGCAATATATTGTAGTAAAGTTACGACGAAAGTGGTCTTTCTCTCAATATATCTTATTGTCCCTGTACTCACTCTTTTGGGATGGGTGAGATGATAAAATGCCTTTGGCTGATGAGGCGAAGTGAGGTGACCAGACATAGAGTTTGTGGACGTAGTGTTAGGCTACTACTGCCGACCAGAGCCATCTGCTTGTGGGTCATCTGGAAACCATGAAAAGCAGAAGATTGGATAAGAGGAGGGACTCACACCATGTGATCTTTAGGGCAGGGAGAGGAAAGGGATAGCTTGTAAGCAGGAATTCTCCTCCCTCAACCAAACTGATCGGGCTTTGTCACATTGCACCTGCACGTGGCAAGGCTCCACTCGATGTGACTGACAGACATCTGTCTGTTAAGATTTATAGTGAGGCATTACCTCTTTGTTGGGATCTTTCTCTGACCTCATTCCTCGAGGAGGTAAAATGGGTCGCTCTCCCTTCTCTGTGGTCCCAATTCGCCGGCACTTTTGAGATCTAAGAATAATATCCATTTAACATATTTTATCGATCTCTGTTGTCTTTCCTTGACTGGTCCCCTCCATTGCAATAAACGGAAACTCTGAGGAATAGGGCCTGTGTCTTGGAAATACTTGGTGAATATCTGTACATTCCCCAGGATCTAGCATTGACAGATCGTAGGGTAGGAGTTAGTCAAATACTCACTGGATGAGTTAATAAATGGATAAGCTTCAGCATGGTGTCTAAAAGGAGGCTAGCTAATAGTAATAGAAAATGTTTAGGATTTAAATTTAAAAAATAGGCTATAGATTAATGTTACTCACTCATTCATTTTATCAGATTCTGTAATTACTTATTGATCATTGGCTAGAACCAGGGCCTAGCTGAAGGGTCTGGGGATGTATCAGGAAATTCAATTTTAACATGGATACATTTTCCTTATGTTCTAGGGCAGTAGTTCTCAGAGTGTGACCCGAGGAACCACCTGTCCAGAAGCCAGGAGTGTGAATAAACTTCTGACTGTAATTAGAGTCTTCTCTTGTATGGGCCTTGGGCTTTCCATTTGTAACAAAGACTTGATTCTTACAGTTTTGCAAGTTAGAGACTTACTGAATTACATTTGACTCAATTATACACTAAGTGTGTGAGCCTGGAGTAGCTAGCCATCATCTCTGAACTGATCCCTCATCTATAAAATGGGGACCTGTAATATTGTCTCGTGGAGATTTGTGTAGGACTGTATCAGTCCTCTCTTTCAGAGTAGATTCAGTATGGAGTTGTTTCCAAAAGGAAATAATTTTGAGGCTCCTGTAGCTCCTGGGAATGGCATGATAGAATGTTTTCTAAACCAAGTCTTGGTTTAACCATAGAAGCAAATGTCTTCCACTTACGAAGTGAATGACTACTGCGCTTAAATGCTAATGATGGCAAGCGTTATAATATGTGACTTTTCGCATTAAGAATGAGAAAGTGAGAAAAGGAAACAATGTAGAATATAAAGAATGACTTCTCAGGCCAATAAGTTTTGTCAGCTTAGAGTCAGTAAACTTTCAATGCTAGGGAATTTTCAATTCAGTTGGACGATAATTTGACAAGTCCCCACCCAAAGATGCGTGCACAAGATATGGGTGGGGTTCTTGACTTCTGGCAGATTCATAATCACATCAGTGTTCATGAACCCATGTGTTACTGGAGGGTATTTACTAGGGACAAAGGCCGACAACCCACAGATCCCAGAGAAACAATAGAAATTTGGGATGGAGTAAACTTCTCTCACCCCTCTTTTGAAAGACAAAGGTAGAGTGTGATTGCGACAGGAAGCTTCAGGGGACACGGGTCACCTGGGGTCACCCGGCAGGGAGACTGAAGACAGCACGAGCTTCCTACTGGGGACGGCTAGAAGCACTAAGCGGACACTAGAGGGTGCTGCTGCTTGGGACAGCCTTAAGGCAGAAAGGAAGGAAAGAAGTGTGTTCTGGCTTTGCCCTTCTCAGCCTTCCATCTCTTAGCATCCTCTCGTGTTGGCTGAACCCAGAATGACAACCAGCTCACGAGAGGTCTGAGGAGATGGAGAGAGAGGCCAGCCCTCCTGCCACACAGAAGCAGGGGAGGGGCGGGCCCGGTCTCTGCAAGCAAAGTGTAAGAGACTGACAAGAATAATGGAGAGCCAGGGCAAGGCGGCTGCACTCGGGGTGCTGGGACAGATGCGGATAGGCAGGAGAGAGAGAGAGAGGACAGCAATGTCCTCCTGGGAGCCAAGGCTGGCTGCCCAGGCACAGACTTGCATTGGGACGAAATAAGATGATGATCACCGTGGTTTGGCATTCTATGCACCGATTTTCAAGTTGAGATGTTGCATTTTGCCAAAGCGCCTTTGTGATCGGACTCAGGGTTCTCAAACCAGCCGATCAACGAAGTATAGAAGGGGCTCTCTTGTTATGTGATGTTCTCTAGAAACACCTACCTCAGGCTCCATGTCTCAGATTCAAAAGTACTACCTCCTGTTTAGTGTGAAACAGGTGCAGAGGAAGCTCCACATTGTAAAAAAGCGGTTCTGCAGTCTAGAAATGAGCTAAGGAGTACATTGGAAGATCTTGTTCCCTCCTCTCCTCTGTAGGTTACTTGCATTCATCTTCTAAGACTTTACAAATTACAAGAACACCATCATCTATGAACCACCAAGAAGCAGGAGGAGGACAGGAAGAGAGAAAATGCTGCATCGTTACATGGTAAGCAAGTGCTTCTTTTCGTTCCGGATTTTTATTTTTGGAAACATGCTGAAGAGTTTTTTTGAAGTGTTTATCTATTCATTGTAAACTCCAGTATAGTTAACATACAGTGGCTATCAGTCTCAGTGTTGCGATAGCGGTCCAGCAATTCTATACCGACTCCGTGCCGTCCACGATGCCTTAATCCCTTCGCCCTATTCCATCTGTCCCTCTTCCCTCTGGCAACCACCAGTTTATTCTAATTAAGAGTCTGTGTTTTGGTTTGTACTCTTTTTCTTGCTCATTTGCTTCTTTAATTCCACACATGAGGCTAAATCATACGGCATTTGTCCTTTCTCTGCGGACTTATTTCATTTAGCATTGTATCCTCTAGATCCTAGATGCCGGTTCACGATGACAAGACTTCGATTTACAAGATAGACACACCGCACCTGTGTCGATTCATCTGTGGAGGGGACACTCGAGGTTACTTCCAATCTTGGCTATTCGAATAATGCTGCAAAAAAACCATAGGGCGCATGTATCTTTTCAAATTAGTTTTTTTGTTCTTTTTGGGTAAATCCCAATAGGTGGATTACTGGGCGTATGGTAATTCTATTGTATAGTATTTAAGATACTGGAGTGAGAACAATGTGAACAGCTAAATCCAAGCTCATGAATGTTCAGTGAGTAACAACTCCATGAACATTGCCTTGTAAGCGATGATTTTTAGACTGATCTCACTGAAGTGCATGGATTTATGATATGTCAAAGCAAAGAAGCAAGCACTACGGATTAGACCTGATAGAAAAATGGTAAGTTCAAGAGATAATGGCAGCTCTTTATGTTTTTTTCTTTTAATCAGCTCAGAGATAATTTGTGTTATATTAACACGACCTTGCTCTTGGATTCTGTTTGAGTCCGACCTGCAGGCAGATAACTCTGTGCCCATGTGGAAGAGATCCAGTAACGAGTTCGGTTTCAGTTTCCTTCGGCAAAAATCACACTTGAGGTATCTGCGATCAGATAGGCCTTTGTTTACAGATCGAACCGATTGACCACTGAGAGATGAAGCTGGTATCACCCACTATGTTTCAAATCTTCATTTCAATCTTCTTTGTTACCATCAGAATTTCTGGGGTCTTTCCATCAACTGCATAAGAGGAATCTCTTTCATATTTTTCATTTACAAATGTCTTATAATCTAAAACGCTTTTTCTCATATTTTCTTATTTGACCCTCACAATAAAATCTAAATGGAGCACAGGCATCTAATAGGGCATTTTATCTTTTGACAGCTGAAAAAAGAATCTCTTCCTTCTGCCAGCTGCCTTGGTTACTGGCTCTTTAAAAACAACTGGGCGAATATTGTCTTAAAAACCTAAAGTCAATTACTTTATCTGGTGGTCAAACCAAATAAAGCAGTGATCTGTTACATTGCTGGGTTGGAAACAACAAAAATGGAACACTGGTTATGTTGACTGTATTGGACTTACCAGGTCGTTGGTCCCTGCCATTAGTACCTTCCTAAATGATTGTCAAGGGCTGTTTGACTGTATGTCACTTTCGACGAGGAGAGAGAAGGTACCATCCTGCTAAGCGTTGTTCAGCCAGGAAAAACCAACAGGAATTCCCTCACTGATTCCACGACCCCTGCTTTCTACGTCTCTCTACCCAACTCCTAGAAGCCGTGACACTAGGAGGCTTCAGTTCTCTTCAAGACTCGGTCTGAGTCCATTCCTTAAACCTCCTAAGAAGGTTTCTGTTCTATAAAATGGAAGTTGGGAATCCTAATTCACCACCGTGGCCCATCTGCACCTAGCAGGGGAACTGTTTGAACCACAAGATGCAACATGGAAAGTAGGCACAAACCAGAGAAAGCATCTTTAGCTTGGCAGAGTTCTCTGTGGGTCTTCTGTGAGATCTTCCACCGTCATGTTACCCTCCCGGGAGAACAAGGGGCGGGGGTAGATCTGAGAGAGTGAAACGGTCCTCTCTGCCATCTATCTGTGTTGCATTGGGGTAGCATTTACCGGTGCTGACAGAGGAGCGTGGATGTCAAATCCATTTCCTTTCATTGCACTGCTTGTTGAAAATCCACTTTTAGATCCCCCTCTTTATCCTTGACGACAATCTCCGAAGGCCAGGCTTTGGGCCAAAACCTGCTGTGGCTTCAGGGGACAGATTTGCTTGTAGATTCTGTTTCGTAAGAGAGAAGGTTTACCACTCATATTCTTGAAAGACACAAACAATGAGTGTGTCAGGCTGATGGGTGCACGCATGTACCAAGAAAGACCAAGAGACCCCTGTGCAATGACACATGGAAGTGTCATAAGTCCCAGAGTTAGAACCAAGATTAGAGTGATAAGTAAGTCAACTCACCTCCCGCCTCTCCTGGAGAAAAACAAATGTAGGGCCCCTGAGCTCGCAGCTTTGCACAAGCCCCAGATCCAGCAGAGCATTTAATTGGCATCCGAATTGCTACTCAGCCAATGTCCATTCTCAAGCCCCATTCCAGCGGACTATATCTTCACTGTGAGTCATGAATTTCCACTTACCACTCTCTGCTTTCACGCTTGTGTTGCTGCAGAGATGCCCCCAATTTTTCTAAACATCCTCTTCTTGTCGGGTGATGATCTCTGCTCTTTCTTCAAAGTCCAGCTGGAATGCTATCTTCTTCCCTGGCCTCTCGAGGGGCAAACCTGCGTCCCCTTTCAGACCCGGCTCCACCATACTGATTTGTATATATTTTGCTTTTTACACGTGTGGCTCATTGTGCAAGGCATTGTTCAGACTCATTTTTCCAATTTACACTAAGTTTTCAAGACCTTGTTTTTCCTTCCTGCCCCCACCCCACCCAGGGGCCTATCACAGTTTCGAGATCTTGGAGCCATTAGTTGAAATCCTTATGCTGACAAAGTGATCTTCATATATTAAATTATGTATTGCCTGCTTTTTGTTACCACAAAGACCTTTGAAAGCAGGTTGGAAGGAAGAGAGAAAGCAAGGAAGGAGAGAGGAAAAGGGAGACCACGGAAAAGTAAAACAGGGATGGCCAGGGTCATGAAGGAGCGTTTAGAAAAAGTGAAAGACAGAGAACAGGACCCAGGTGTTCTGAAGGGTCCGCCTTCGATGCTATCATCACTTGCAGGCTTTGTGCTTATCTCAGGCGTTGGAAGAAGGTGCAGAGACACAGGGAAAGAAGCAAGTACCAGGTTTGGTTTATTTCTGCCCTGAGCATGGGGTTGGAAGGATGGGGACTCTGGGCCCCCTGCCTTTCAGTGAAGTGCCCCACCCTGATTAGAGCTTGAAGCCCTTCTGCACCTCAAGGGGATGACTGAATCATGTGGCTGAAGGAGGCAAAAGGCTTCCATCTTTCCTCTGTTTTGATAGTTGGATTTATTAAGGCTTTTCCATTTCTGTAGCTTCACCTGAGTCTGCCCATATACCCTCAAGCCAGTTTCACCTGTGTGTTTCTGGAAGCCAGCAGGGCCTTCCAAGTGCTGAAATACCCACAAAGGAACTAAAAGAGCTGCCTTTCCTCCCACTGTAAAATCGTTACAAGGGACACCTGGGTTTGGAGGGACTTTCCCCTCCGCTGAGTTCCGTTCGGCTGAGCTGTCACTGTTTTCCTTCAGGCTGTCTAGCTGTGATACCAACCAGGACCAGCGTCACTGCCTCCCATTCCTATCCCATGACTTATTTTGGACAATTTAACCAATATTTCATCCGAAAATGGTCCTTTGGAAATGTGATTTTAAAAGATTGATTGCACTTTTAAGTAGACTGTTCTTAAGAACCATACTAATTATTTCTATTTACTGTAAGCTAAACAAACATATTTAAAATAAAGAATTTGGTAAGTTCTGTTGGGAGGTATCCAGCTCGTGAAACCGTCACCTCCATCAAAATCATGACTATATCCAGTCGCCCCCCAAAGGTTCTTTATGGCCCTTTATAGATTTGTTCCTTCCTGCTTCTCTCTCTTTTTTTAAAAATTTATTTATTTATTTGAGAGAGGCGAGCAAGTGTGCATGAGCAGGGGAGGGACAAAGTAGAGGAGAGCAGACTCCCCGCTGAGCAGGTGTCCTCACCAGCACTTGATATGTCCTTCTTTCTAATTTTAGCAGTTTTAAGAAAGGTGTGTAGTGGTGCCTCACTGTGGTTTTACTTTGCATTTCCTTAATGATTAGTGATATAGAGCTTATCTTCGAGCTTTCATCTTCTTCGAAGTGCCTTTCAAATACTTTGCTCAGATTTTGCGGTTGTTTGTTTTCTCCTATTGAATTTTGAAGCTTTGTTATGTATTCTGGATACAAGTCGTTTGTCAGAGATATACTTTGTAAATTCTCTTCTCCATGCCTAGACTTTTCTTTTTATTTTCTTAACAGGGTCTTTCAAAGAGCAGGGGTTTTAAATTTCGAGGAAGTCTATTTACCAATTTGTTATGTTATAGATCCTGTTTTTAATGTCATACTTTGCCTGACTCAAGCTCACAAAGGTTTCCTTCTAGAAGTTTATGGTTTTTAGCTTTTGAATTTAAGTCAATGATCTACTTTAGCTATTTTGTATATGGTGCAAGACATAGATCTAAGCTTATTTTATTTTATTTTTTTGCATGTGGGCATCAGTGCTGCAACATCATTTATTGGAAAGACTGTCCTTTTCCCTCAGCATTGCTTCTGCATCTTTGTTGAAAATCCATTATCCAAATATATGTGGGTCAATTTCTGGACTCTCTTCTGTTCTCTCGATCTCTCTTTCTATACTTGCACTAATACCATGCTATCTCGTAACTGCATCTTTATAACAAGTTTTAAAGTCATTTCTTTCTGTCTCTTACTGATCCCTGTCGTTCGTTGCCTGATGTACACTTGAAAACCATTTTCTCATGTATTTTGTTAGTTTGACTCTTATTTTTTCAAGTGGGAGGGTAAATCTACTTCTATTATTCCGCCATGGCCTAAGGTGGGAGATAAATTGCATTACTTTTGATCCACAGAATTACATCTCAATATTATGAAAGCCCAAGGGCAAATACAATTTGAGATATCTTTGCTTTTGACACAACTTTCCAAAGTACTCTTATATGTATGCATCTCTGATGACAGTTAACAAGGAGGTGAGTTCTTTTCAGTCTTACCTGGTTCCAGTTAAAGTGTCATTATGGTTGTTCTGAGGACAAACCATTATTGATTTGTGGCATGTAAGAAATTAATTTTGTATCACGATCAGTTCCAACAATCATTAAACATGTGAGCGCTGTCATGGTACTTAGTTTGAGTCACTGGGAAATGGGACACTTTGGAGGTATGGAGCCGAGAAGTCAGTGTGTCTCACATAGATCTGGGTGTCTCGTAGGCCACCTGCAGGACCACACTCTTGGAAGAGGTCAACAAATGCTGTAGAATGAACAAATAAAGAAGGGAGTTCTGACTATAAAATGACGAGGCTGGTTATATACCCACAGGGATAGAAGTCTGATATAGTAAAAGAAGAATGCCAACTTTGAACTCAGAGAAGGTGAGTTGGTCTAATTTCCACCTCCCTTTTGATCTGGTGGGTGAGAGAGGTTAAAATATCAAAGTTTCAGTGTCTTCATTTTTAGACAAGAGATAACATTACCTGTCTCCAATATTATTATGGAGATAAAATCAGATATATGTGTGTTACATGCCTAACATAGAGCATATGGCATACATTAGGCATCTAATTAATGTAAATTCTATCTCCTGTAGAGCAACTCACTGGGAAAGACAGAACCTTTGCCTGGTTGTTGCTCACAATACGTAAGGGACTGATTTAAGATATGGAGGAACAGACTTTACAATTTCTTCACTGATGCGAAGATCTTTGAGCGTTGAGAATGGATTTGATTTTGTAAAGAGCCAAAAATCATTCAAAGTAAAGCAAGTAGATAAACGGAGTGACTTACCAATGGGGATATAAACAAATAAACACAAAAAGAATGTAACTATAAAATCATGTCATACAAGTCAAGTGTTTCATAAGCAAAACCATTCTATCAATTTCCAATTTTGAAGTCAAAAGTGTTCGAGTTGCTATACTGTAGGAATAAAGCTCTCTTCCCTCTTGAAGGAACTGCTGGAAGGAAATACATTCACGTAGACATACAACTTCTGGTCTACCAAAAAAAAAAAAGTAAAGAAAAGAAAAGTCTAATTTCATTACTATCTGATCACATCTTCTATAATCCCTTGTTTCAATTTTGGTGTACTTTTCTATACACTCATTTTGTAACTGGACGAGAAGCAGAGGCTGAAATGTTTGAAGTAACTTGCCCAAAGGTCTAACTATTGGTAACTGACAGAGCCGAATTTTGAAACCAAACCATGCTCTTCCCACCATGCTACCCCTCACTTTGTGTGTATGCCAGTCTAAAGACATCTTGCTTTTAGAACAGAATTAATATAGTCAATCAACAGATAATAAGAGGGGAGATATTTTGGAAAGTAAGTGATGCTACAAAGTATTAGTACTATTCTTCTTATTAATTTTTATTCCCAGTGTCTCCAGCTGGAGATAAGTGTCATCTGCCAGCATTCTTGAGCGTGAGCTTCACTGTGCTACGGCTGAGCCCTGGGAGTTGGGCAGGTGCACTCAGTCATTATCCCAGGAATCTCCCATGGCCTGGGGCTGCAAAAATGCAGCAGGAACTGCTTTTCCCCACCTTTCTCAAGCAATTTCAAGTTCAGGCGCTGGAATAATCCAGCTGCAACCAATTAACCTCCTTCACACAGGCCAGAGAGAGACTGCAGAGAACACTGGCATGCATGTCTCCTCTCAGGGGCGCTTCATCTGCTCACCGGGGCACACAGCCGGGTGTGCAGAAGGCTCGAGCTCAGAACACAGCCATTCCTACAATGGGGGCATTGTTCTCTGGAGCGGCTATTTATTGCACTTTGAGCGCCCACACTGTGAGTCAAGGGGAAGCCGACCAGAGCTCCACATCAGCTCTGCTCTGCCTTTCCTGACCCAGATTGACAACGTCTGGTTTGAAAAACCATGCACCTTTGAAGTCAAAAGCAGGGCTGTCCCTATCTCTACCTATACTTATTATTGCAAATTATCTAGAGAACTAGAAGCTGGTTCTTTGAGAGAATTAATAAAATTGACAGACCACTGGCAAGACTTATCCAAAAAGAATAGAAAGGACCCAAATTAATAAAATTATGAATGAGAAGGAGAGGTCACAACCAACACCAAAGAAATTAGAAGGATTATTAGAAACTTTTATCAACAGCTTTATGCCAATAAATTAAGCAATCTGGAAGGAGATGGAGGACTTCCTGGAAACCTATAAACTACCAAGACAGAAACAGGAAGAAACTGATTCTTTAAACAGGCCAATTAATTATGAAGAGATTGAAACAGTGATAAACAACCTTCCAAAAACAAAACTCCAGGCGGATGGTTTTCCTGGGAATTCACCAAACATTCAAAGAAGAAATAATACCTATTCTCCTAAAGCTATTTCAAAAAATAGAAACAGAAGGAGAGCTACCAAACTCATTCTATGAGGCCAATATTACCTTGATCCCCAAACCAGGCAAAGACCCCATCAGAAAGGAGAATTACAGACCAGATTTCCCTAATGAATATGGATGCCAAAATCCTCAACAAGATCCTGGTTAATAGAATCCAACAGTACATTAAAAGAATTATCCATCATGACCAAGTGGATTCATCCCTGGGATGCAAGGGTGGTTCAACATTCGCAAAATCAATCAGTGTCTTAGATTTTATCCAGAAGGAAAAATTCAAAAATCATATGATTCTCTCAATAGATGCAGAAAAAGCATTTGACAAAATACAGCATCCTTTCCTGATTAAAACCCTTCAGAGTGTAGGTAGAGAGGTACATTCCTCAATCTCATGAAAACCATCTATGAAAAGCCTACAGCAAATATCATTCTCAATGGGAAAAGCTGGAAGCCTTTCCCTTAAGATCAGGAACACGACAAGTATGCCCCACTCTGCCACTATTATTCAACATAGTACTAGAAGTCCTTGCAACAGCAATCAGACAACAAAAAGGATAAAAGGTATCCAAATTGGCAAAGAAAGAAGTCAAAATGTCTCTTCGCAGATGACATTGATACTCTATACGAGAAAACCCAAAGAATCCACTCCCAAACTATTAGAAGTTATAGAGCAATTCAGTAATGTGGCGGGATACAAAATCAATGCTCAAAATCATTTGCATTTCTATACATGAATAATGAGACTGAAGAAAGAAAATTAGGAATCCATCCATTTACAATAGCACCAAAAACCATACGTTACCTTGGAATTAACTTAACCAGAGACGTAAAGGACCTGTATTCTAGAAACTATAAATCACTCTTGAAAGACATTGAAGAAGACACAAAAAGGTGGAAAAATATTCCATGCTCATGGACCAGAAGAATTAACATAGTTAAAATGTCCATGCTACCCAGAGCAATCTAGTCAATGCTATCCTGATCAAAACACCAATGACATTTTTCAAAGAACTGGAACAAATAGTCCTTAAATTTGTATGGAACCAAAAAAGGCCCTGAATCGCCAAGGAACTGTTGAAAAGGAAAAACAAAGCTGAGGGCATCACAATGCCAGATTTCGAGCTGTACTACAAAGCTGTGATCACAAAGACATCATGGTACTGGCACAAAAACAGACACATAGATGAATGGAACAGAATAGAGAACCCAGAAATGGACCCTCGGCTCTTTGGGCAACTAATCTTTGATAAAGCAGGAAAAAACATCCGGCAGAAAAAAGACAGTCTCTTCAATAAATGGTGCTGGGAAAATTGGACAGCTACATGCAAAAGAATGAAACTTGACCACTCTCTCACACCATACACAAAGATAAACTCCAAATGGATGAAAGACCTCGATGTGAGACAGGAATCCATAAAAGTCCTAGAGGAGAACATAGGCAACAACCTCTATGACATCTGCCAAAGCAACCTTTTTCATGACACATCTCCAAAGGCAAGAGAAACAAAAGATAAAATGAACTTGTGGGACTTCATCAAGATAAAGAGCTTCTGCACAGCCAAGGAAACAGTCAAGAAAACTAAGAGGCAGCCCACGGAATGGGAGAAGATATTTGCAAATGATACTACAGATAAAAGACTGGTATCCAAGATCTACAAAGAACTTCTCAAACTCAATACGCGAGAAACAAATAAATCATAAAATGGGCAGAAGATATGAACAGACACTTTTCCAATGATGACATACAAATGGCTAAAAGACACATGAAAAAATGTTCAAAATCATTAGCCATCAGGAAAATTCAAATCAAAACCACACTAAGATAACACCTTATGCCAGTTAGAATGGCAAAAATGGACAAGGCAAGAAACAACAATTGCTGGAAAGGATGTGGAGAAAGGGGATCCCTCCTACATTGTTGGTGGGAATGCAAGTTGGTACAGCCACTCTGGAAAACAGTGTGGAGGTCCCTTAAAAAGTTAAAAATTGAGCTACCCTATGACCCAGCCATTGCACTACTGGGTATTTACCCCAAAGATACAGATGTAATGAAGAGAAGGGCCATATGCACCCCAATGTTCATAGCAGCATTGTCCACAATAGCTAAATCGTGGAAGGAGCCGAGATGCCCTTCAACAGATGACTGGTTTAAGAAATTGTGGTCCATATATACAATGGAATATTACTCAGCTATCAGAAAGAACGAATTCTCAACATTTGCTGCAACATGGACGGCACTGAAGGAGATAATGCTAAGTGAAATAAGTCAGGCAGAGAAATAAAATTATCATATGATTTCTCTCATCTATGGAACGTAAGAACTAGGATGATCGGTAGGGGAAGAAAGGGATAAAGAAAGGGGGGTAATCAGAAGGAGGAATGAAGCATGAGAGACTATGGACTCTGAGGAACAAACTGAGGGCTTCAGAGGGGAGGGGGATGGGGGAACGGGATAGGCTGGTGATGGGTAGTAAGGAGGGCACGTATTGCATGGTGCACTGGGTGTTATACGCAACTAATGAATCATCGAACTTTACATCAGAAACCAGGGATGTACTGTATGGTGACTAACATAATATAATAAAAAACATTTAATAAAAAAAATTATCTAGGCAGATTTTGATGAAATACGGAAGTCTAACACAAATGAGATTATAAAGCACGCAGCTGGACCTATGCGAGGAGACATGATGTAGGTGAATGTAGGGACCATGGAAACACTGGCTTTCCCAGGTTTCTTTAGACCTAAGCAGAAGAAACAAATCTTCATCTGCCTTGGAATGATAGGGTCCTTTTTTCCTGCCTTGCTAAAGCCCTTAGGTCTCGCCAATACACCCTGTTGGGTTCATTGTTTGGCAGTGTTGCTTATCTCATCTCGGGGAGAAGGCATGCATGGACTGGCATGCCAAATCATTATCAAGGCTCAATTTTAAAGGGATAATCTTATATTTGCATTTCACTAGTCAATGGTGCTATTACATCATGACAGTGGAATTAGGTACCATTGAATGAGATTGTTAACACTTGTAGATATCCAAATATAAGAACCCCAACCGTATCTCCTCAAAACCAACACGAGGACAATGCGTATTTTTTTTTGGCTAGAGCCCAATATTCAGGTAGTTTCTTTCCTCCCTAGTTAAAGACAGTGAGACCAAACTAGCAAACTTAGCATGCTGGGAAAAGTTTTAATGTTTAATCTTTAAAAAATAGGTTAGGTATTATTATCCCTACTATTTAGAATAGAAAATTGCTATTCGAAAGGAGAAGTGCATGCTTTCTAATTGTCAGGCTAGTGAACAGTAAAGCTCAAACTTAAATTTGGGGTTCCTAGCATTTGATGTATTACTTTTTATATCTCTTGACAAACCAACAAATATCCTTTGGTAAGTTCAGGCTAACACATGAAGCAGGGCAGTCTGGGAAACGTCTTGGGCTATAGATGTGTCCATCTTTTTAGGAAGTCGGAAAAAATGCATAACAGTTGATGGAGAATAGAAGTGATCTAGACGGACCTCTGTCCCATCCCTTATTCCCCAGTCACGATTAGGTCACCGTAGGCAAAATAGATAACAAAACCCTGGTGAAGCTTTTATGGGGATTAAATATGAAAAGGTCTGAACTTGAGGTCAGGTGGAGCTGTCAGAGAGCCTCCAAGCTTGGAGAGGTCCCCATTCTTTCTTTTATGAACTTCAACATGGGATGCATGAAGGTCAGACTCCATCAGGGACATCTGTCTCTTGCAGCCACGCACAGAGAAGTTGAATCGCAAATGCTCATGCCTTCCTGGTAAGTGGCCCCCTCTTCTACCTCAGGGGCTCAGGAGATGTTTGCTGAGCTGGCTTCCCTGTTCTCATTACACTCCCCCAAACAAAGCAGGACAGCTTTGGCTGCACAGCAAGGAGGGCTACCAGAGCCTTGGGAAGGGCCCCCGTTGGTGGTCTGGCCTCCGCCATGTTTGGCAATATCTAGGCCATGATGTAAGACTGAGTTGTTTGCTTAACTTTTTGGTGAGAACAGTATGTGGGGCTCTACTTGTATCTTTTTCCAGTTCCTGACATTTGTGTTACTGATATCTGTTTCTTCCTCCCTTCAGAGCTACCTATGTGCGATGGAATGCTTTCACACAGAGTCCCCGCACTCCCTTCCCACTGCCTACTCCCTAGCTGTCCCACATCCCAGATGACTCCCCTCCCCCTTCCCCTCCCCACACACTCAGGTTTCTGGGATAGAACAAGCCCTCACTGACATTCTTAGTAACATGACATGTCCCACATCCGAGCTAACTCTGGCGAGGCTGAGCCCTGGGGTGGCAAGATGTCTGGGGTGGCGATGCCGTGTCCTGGAGCTGTCATCTGGTGGAGGGCAGAGTCAGAACAGCAGTGAGCATGCTCATGTTTCCAGAGCTCACAGTGAGCTGGTTGCTGCCCTTGTCCTGGCTACAAACTTCATTTCTTGCCTTGAGTAAGGATCTGAGCTCCTAAGTATGAACATAGAGCATTCTCCAATGTTCTGCTTGCTAAGGTCCTGGCTCCTTCACACAGTCAGTGGCTGCAGACTCTACCCCAATGTTTCACAGGTGTCTCAAACTCAACAGGTCTAGATGTGAAGTTATCAGCATGCTTGTTGAAGCCGCTTCGAACCCTGCCGTCTCTACAGCCTAATGAGTGGACGTATCATCCGCTAAGGCACCAGAGCCAGAAGCTCCCCTTCTCGCACCTCCATCCAGTTAATCACTCACTTCCTCTGGCTCCTCTTACCTGTGTCTGCCTGCAGCCTCTTCCACTGCTCGTCCCACTGTCACCGTGTCTATTCCTCCTCTCACTACTTCTCACCTGCACAATTACTGTTCTCACCACAGAAGCTGTAAACTCATGACAATTTCCAGGTCCCATTTTTGATCAGTTAGAACTATTGAGGGAGGGACAGAGTCTGGGGAACAGCGTTGTTGAAACAGGTTGCTGGGTCATTGTGATGCACAGCTGTGTCTGGAAACCTCGGTCCAGTAATGCAGATCTGGCCCTGTCACCCAACTGGGTGCAGAACAGCTCTCCTGCACTCCTACCTGATCTTGAAACAGACTCCACCCTGGGCCCTCACCCTGAGCCGTTCTATCATTGCCTGACTCCTGCCTTTGATCAGCCTCTGCCCTCTTCCCCCTGATTGCCGCAAAACTACCCTTTTTTTTAAAATAATAACTTTTTATTATGTTGTGTTAGTCACCATACAGTACATCCTTAGTTTTTGATGTAATGTTCCATGATTCATTACTTGTGTATAACACCCAGTGCTCCATGGAATACGTGCCCTCCTTAATACCCATCACCGGCCTATCCCAGTCCCCACCCCGTCCCCTCTGAAGCCCTCAGTTTGTTTCCCAGAGTCCATAGTCTCTCGTGGTTCATTCCCCCTTCTGTTTACCCCCCTTTCTTTATCCCTTTCTTCCCCTACTGATCATTCTAGTTCTTATGTTCCATAAATGAGTGAAATCATATGATAATTGTCTTTCTCAAGCCTCATGTCACTTCTCATCGTCTCCTCTTGCATACCAAAGGCTAGTGGGGCTACAGGCCAAGGCTACTGGAGCAAAGGAAAACAAATCACCTTCTTATTTAATTTTTGTTTCTATCTGGGCATCTCCCAGCAGGATGAGATTTTGGAAAACCCTAGCCTGGGAGGCAGGGGACCTCACTTCTGCCCTAGATGTGTCAACAGTGTTCCGTGTGATCTTGAGTAAGTTGTTGTGTCTCACACTGTCGGCCCCCGTCTCTCATCTATGAAGTGAAAGAACTGGATTAGACGTTCTCTTCCATGCCGGTTACAAAATCTCACAATGATCACCATGATGATGTATTTCCCTCAGAGCTATTTGTGTTCCCAGAACTTATTTCTTACCTTGAAGCATTTATTTTGTTTTGTAACAGCTTCATCCAGCTCAGATGTTATCATAACTAGTCATTTTTTTCTGCTTTTTCTAAGATTGAGCCTGGCGCAAATCAGTTTAGTTTTGATAAATGGATTAAGGACTTCATGGTGAGAGGGCAAGAGAAGAGGAGAGAGAATGAGGGAGGGCATCGTCCGAAAACCCCCAGGAGATACTGGTGCGACAAGGACAAAGGATACCTGAGATTCAGTCCCCCACACCCTTCAAAAAGTACAACCATCGAAATTATCCCCAGTCCTAAAAATAAAGAAATTAGCTCTTCTGGGCTTTTCTGCTCATGGAGTACACGTTGGGACACTGGCTGGATCTTTAAGCCTTTCAATTCCGCCTGCCTGCCGAACCCAACCCAGGACACTCAGCTTCCAGATTGAGCAACCAGGTCTTTTCAAATGGAGTCCCGAGGCATCAGTAAGCTTTTTACAAAATAGTATTCCAATGAGGACTTAAGTGTCACTGAATTACAAACAGATGGTTCACGTCGCCTCTTAAATATACATGCTTGAAGTCAGGAAGGAATATTTAACACAAGCTCATGCAAGGTTTCCCAATCTTTTAATGGTTACAGTGCCAGTGTGCTGTATTTGGTGGACTCCAAAGACCTCAAAATATGCTTTCAGAATTCAGTTTTCTTATCTGCAGAGATGAGATAAACCTCCAGGATCTTAATAGATCAGTTTTCTCAACCTTGGCTACATGTTGGAATTACCTGCAAAACATTGACTAGCAAACTGAGGTTTGGCTTCTCCCCTGGGAGTTCTGATGTGGTTGGTCTGAATGGGTCCTGGGTGCTAGGTTCTGTTTAAAGCTCTCCAGGTGATTCTAATGGCCAGCCAAGGTGGAACATGTCTGTGATGCAGGACTTCAAGGAGCCTGGGCTTTTTAGCAAAGAGCATTTTTCTTCAAATTCTTTCAATGAATCAGAAGAAAAAAAATGTATGTTCTATGCCCATGAGCGCTAGGATTATAGGAACAACTAATGATGTTTCAAGGCATCCATAGATAGAAAGATTGCCTGGGGAGGTAGTCGAGTTTCATCACTTAAACCAAACGTAGGCATAGAGAGGTTATAAATGGGATTCTAGCATCAACTGGAAAATAAGTGTTATGGGTTGAATTGTAACCACCGCATTCATGAATTGAAATCCTAACCACCGTCACCTCAGAATGTGATTTTATTTGAAGATAGGTTTTTGGCAGATATAATTAAATAAAATGGGATTATTAGGGTGAGCTCTAATCCAGTATGCCTAGGATCTTTATGAAAAAGGGTACATTTGGACAAAGAGGCATGCACATAGGGAGGACACAATGTAGAGCTGAAGACAGAGATTGGGGTGGTGCCTCTGCAAGCCAAAGATGGCCAGTGAACCACCAGCAACCAGGAGGAAGGCATTCTGCTAATCAGGGTTCTACAGAGAAACAGAACCAATAGGATATCTGTATAGGAGATATATATATATATATATATATATATATATATATATATATATATATATATATATATATATATATATATATATATATATATATATATATATATATATATTACACATGCATATACACACACACACACACACACACACACATACATATGTATATATAGAAAGCGTTTTATTATGAGCAATTGGATCATGCTACTGTGGAGACTGAGAAGTCTTGAAATCTGTCACCTGAAAAGCTGGACTGAGCAAAAGTTAGTGGTATAATTCAGTCTGAGTCAGAAGGTCTGAGACTCAAGGGAGCCAAGGATGTAAATCCCAGTCTGAAGGGGAGAAAAAAGTGAAAGGAGATGTCCCAGCTTGACAGTGAGACAAAACACAAAAGAGGAGAGTGAATTTCTCCTTGTCCCACCTTTCGTTCTGTTCAGGCCCACCCACACCAGGGATGGCAACGTGCCTTACTGAGACCACTAGATTCCGATGCTCGTCCCCTCACACACACCCCCAGACATGATGTTTCATTTGAGCACCTCGTGGTCCAGTCAAGTCGACACAAAATTAACCACCACATGCATGGAACAGATCCTTCCTCTTTGCCCTCAGGAGAAACCGGCCCTGCTGATACCTTGCTCTTGGACCTCCAGCCTCCAGAATATGAGACAATACACTTCTGTTGTTTAAGTCCCCTCAGTTAGAGGTGCTTTGCTAAAGCCACCCTACCAACTTTTACAATACGTTTGATGGTGTGTAAGACTCCCTTCGCTCAGAGACTCTCTGAGAGGACAGCGAAAGTGGGAAACAAACCAGCATTAACGGAGCCCGTATGTGAGCACCTGGTGCCCTGTGAGGCGCTTTGTGTATTCTGTCACATCTTAATATGACAACGGGTTCTAATGACTGGTGTGATCGTCTCCAATGCCAGAGGAGAAAACTTCAGTGAAGGTCACTCGGCTAGAGAAACCTTCATAAACAAACAAACAAACAACAACAACAACAAAAAGCAAAAGGATCATTTTGGATCTGTTGAAGTGAGACCTCAAATTTGACGTCTCTGCAAGCCCGCCTGGGTCCGTACTACACGTATCTGTTGCATTCTTTTCCTTGTAGGAAAAGACAACATAAACATTTGTGTGTACGATAAAGTGAGCTTTTGGTGGAGGGAAAATTACCTCTACTTGGAATGGGGGAGCGTCCGGCTATGGGGGTGTGAGTCTGCTCAGGCCGCGATGGCAGAATACCACCGAATACCACAGACGCTGAAACACAGAGATTTCTTTCCTCACTGATCTGGAGGCTAGGGTGTCAGCAGGGTGGGGTTCTCCCGAGGCCTCTCTTCTGGGCTTATAGATGGCTTCCTTCCTGTCTTCACACGGTCTTTCTTCTATACATGTCTGCATGTCCTGATCTCCTCTTCTTATAGGGACAGCTGCCGTGCTGGATTAGGGCCCACGCATATACTCTCATTTTATCTTAATCACCTCTTTAAAGGCCCTGTCCCCAAATACACTCACATTCTGGGTTAGGGCCCAGCAATTTGGGGAACATGGTCCAGCCCATAACCAGGGAGCCAGAGAGGGAAGCATTTGCCCTGGTCCTTACTGGGCAAGAGGACTTTGGCAGTGCCTATGACATCAGAGGGAGGTTATTGCCTCAATGATTCAGGCTTCTGTCTACCATGGACAGAGGGTTGTTTCATTTGTTTTCTCCATAGTCTGGTAGAAATTTATCTGAAGAGTGAAGCAGAAAGATCTTTGAAATTTACAAAGACACTGGATGCTATTTCATTTTCGTGGTCCACCCTCGTTTCAAAGCTCCTCCTCTTCGCTGCGGGACCGCCCAGGGGCGCAGATGCCCACAACCCCATTTCCATCTCAGACAAGCCTGAGGTAAGGCAGTTTAAGCCAACAGTGAAGGGAGAGCTGGGGGTTTGAATCTGTAAATAAGAATGAACATATGAGAAGAGTAATAATAATGTTTATATCCCATGATGGATGAGAACGTTTGCTTCATCTGAAAAGACTGGTGCCAGTGGATAAGACTTGGCTTCCTGCATTTAAGACAGGTAGCTGGGCGTAAAGTGGTGACAAAACTCTAGCCCAGGGAACAGTAGTGGCTAAGGCCTTCCGGAGAGCTTAAGCAGGCAGAGCCTAGCATGGGCAGGGTACAGTATAGCTAAAAAAATAAAATATAATAAAATCGAGTCATGCAATGAGTTACAGGGCAGCCTGGGGAGGGCTACCTGCCTTGTGCCAGCCACAGGCACTGTTGCCTTTAGATCCTGAACAAATTTTCTTTAACTTTTTTTTTCCAGAAGAATGAAGAGTCAGGAAATCAAAGCCAAATACCTCTGAAGACCCTTCCGCCCACTCTTGGGGAGCCATGAACCAAAGCCTGCCAACCACAGCTGAGTGGATGGCTGGTCTCTACTCCTGCGCAGGCCCCAGGGCCTCTGTCTTGACAGGAGGCAGGGCTGTCATTTGGTTGTCACTTGATTGTAGAGATGCAGCCAAGCACGTGGCCCAGGACAGCCCGCGAGGCCAGACGGAGGCGCCGCGCCGCGAGCAGCGGCACTGGTACCTCAGGGTCTGCTACACAAGACTTACTGTCATTTCCTTTGGCCTCTTTTGCTGCCTGGTGCAGCGGTGGGGACAGAGCTGTCATCTGGCACACCACCGAAAGGAGAATTAAAAATCACCGAGCAGATGTAGCTATTGGCTTTACACGCGACAGTGGCTGGGAAGTCTTCCTTAACTTAGAATGATGGGAAATTGGGGAGACAGAGGAGCCGTCAATACTTTATTTTAGAGCTGGAGAGCGGGGCTCAGAGGAGGGGGCTCCTTCTACATAACACACAGGGAGAACTTCAAACCGTGTTAGACTGAGAATTATCCAAGGCTCTTGGGTCCAGTTCAGTGATCCTTCCAGCTCCTCTAAGTCCTGCGTTTACCTCTCCTGGTCCCTCTGCCAGCACTGTCTTTCCCCGGGGCCTAATACCTCAGTTCAGTCTTTATCCAGAAGACTTCCCTGGTCCACACACCTGTTGTGGTTCAGTGATGGATCCATTATCCTCTGTGCTCTCAAGCACTAGTCTCACTGTGGCCCTATAATCTCCCCAACCTTCTGGAAGGCAGCTCTTTGAAGGTAGGGACCAATGCAGCACACTGTGGCACAGGACAGATGCATGGTCGTGTGTGCTGAACCCATGACATAATCCTGGGAGTCCAGGATTAACTGGCTCGCCTGCTGGAGAGTCCCTTTGGAGCTTTGGGAATGTTGTGGCCCACTAGATTTATGAAGGTATCTTCCAGTGAAAGAGAAATAAACCCTTCTTTAAATCCAAGGATGAACTAATTCAAAGGCTCAGGAATGGGCTTCACCTTAGAATCAGGCGCCCATTTTTAAGGAATGTTGGCACCCTCGGGAGGGTTGGGGGATACACAGCAACAGCGTGGCATTTCCCAAGCAGGATCCTTTAGAAGCCTTCAAGACTTCCCTCAGATCTCCTGCGATTTTTGTTGTGGTGGTTGTTTTTAAGGCATTGGTGTCCCTCTTGTAACTAGAAATGATCTCTGAGTTGAGAAATCCAAGGAGTCAGTGCCCTGGGTTGAATTAGTATTGCCATGAGCAGGGTGTAAGAGGCCGAGGGAAGGTACCCCGAGTGGTAAGTAGGGCAGGCCACTGACTTGAGAGTGATAGAAAAGAAAAGTGACACCATACAATTCATCCTTGATTTTTAAATTTATTTGATTTGATTTGATTATTTTATTTATTTTTAATCCGTCCTTTAAATCGTGCCTGGACAAATGAGTTCCATGGAAGATAAGAGAAATTTCTAAATCAGTGATTTTCAAACTTGCCTGCCATTTAGATTGATTTGTAGAGATTTTAAAAAAATACTAATGCCTCTACGTCTGAAACTAATGAGGTAGTATATACGGGCTAATTGAATTTAAAGAAAAAAAATAGTAATGGCTCATTAGTATTACCTAATACATCCCGGGCCATGAAATAGACGCTTTGGGGTGAAACACAGGCATCAGTGTTTGTTAAAACTTCTCCAAGTCAGGCCAAAGGGAGCACCACTGATGGGCACTTCAATTCAGTGACGATGGGAGACACACCTACCTCTCTGCAGGAGTTGAAAATCATTTGTATTTCATTGTTGTCTGAACACTTCCCATGAGACAGGTCCCTCTTATATTTTTAAGGGCACAGTATAGTACTGTAAACACAATACTCTACAGCAGATCTCTGCTTTTACTCATCTTGCACAATGGAAACTTTATGCTCATTGAACAGCAGGTCCCCATTACCCCACCCCAGCAGCGGGCAACCGCCATTTTAGTCTTTATTTCAACGTGTTTGACTGTATTAGATACCTCATATGGTGGAATCTTGTGGTATTTGTCCTCTCGGTACTGATTCTTTAATTTAGCATTATGTCGTCCAGGTCGATCTGTGTTGTGACATATGGCAGATTTTCCTTTCTTTAAAGGATGAGTTCCATTGTATGTATAAACCACATTTTCTTTACCCATTCATTCACTAAATTGTTTGCATCTCTTGGCCGTTATGAATAGTGCTGCAGAGAACATGAGGGTACAGATATTTTTTTGAGGCTCCAATTTCGATTCTTTAAGATATATACTCAGAAGTGAAATTGCTGAGACATATGGTAGTTCTACTTTTTAATTTTTTGAGGAACCTCCATACTGTTTTCTATTGAAGTCGTACCATTTTATATTCTCACCAACATTTCTCCACATTCTTGCTGTCACTTGTTCTTACTTTTATTCTTTTAATAATAGCTAGCCTAACAGGTGTGACCCTCGTTGTGGTTTTGATTTGCATTTCTCTGTTGATTACTGATGTTGGGCATCTTTTCATATACATTTTCATAGCCTTCTGTGTGTCTTCTGAAATTGGACCCTCATCTTACACCACCCACAAAAATCAACTCAAAATGGATCAAAGATTTAAACATAAAACCTGAAAATGCTCCTCCAAGAAAATGGGGGAACAGTTTCATGACGTTGGTCTAGGTAATGATACCAAAAGCACAAGCAACATATGAAAAAAAGACCGGTGGGACTATATTAAACTAAAATCTTCTGCACGGTAAAGAGAAACAATCAACTGAGTGAACAAGAAACCTACAGAATGGGAGACTATATTTGCAAATCATAGATTGAATAAGGAGTTATTATTAACATATTTTATTAATAATAATAACTTGATTGGAAATGAACAAAAGATTGAGTAGACATTTCTCCAAAATGAATCATTGAAACTTAGCTTCAAAACTTTGAATTGGCCTCCGGGTCCATTAACCCATTGTGAGTAGCTTGTTGAGGGGAGTTGTGTTGACTGAGCCTTTGGAATCTGCCCACCTCTCCATGTCGACATCCTATCTAGAGAGAAGTGCTGCAGACTTTCCTGGGCACCCACGTTCCCCTTGCCCATACTGGTTTTCCATGAAAAGAGCGGACCTATCCATGAGTGTAACAAGCCCATGCTATCCATGTCTGTCTTTGAGCATACAAATCAAGAACAGGGAGCTTGGAATGGTTATAGCCTCCCCTCAGTTTAAATCCTCTTAAGTGAGCATAATTGAGGCCATCAAGGGCAGGGACACTTCACTCAACTTTGTAGAGAACATATGAGTGAGTCAAGAGAGCAGAGATTTTGGGAACCAAATGTACCTGGTTTCAAGTCTCAGCACCAACATTTCCTGGTCATGTATCTTGTCGATACCATCTAGAAATCTGAGCTTCAATTTCCTTTTCTATAAGTTGGGGACAATAGCACCTGTCTCAAATGGTGGTGGGGAGAATTTCAATGAAATAGCCTTTGTCATTTAGTAAGCCCTCCATGAATTTGTGTGCCTTCCCTCACCCCTTTTCTTGGCCTCAGTGCCCACCACAGTTCAGGCATGTTGTAGAATGGTGAGAAAATGGGCTGCTTCAAGAATTGATAAAATACATGAATTGATTCCAAGTGTGCCGTGGTCTACAAAGCATGAACCTCTTAGCTTTCTTTGTTGAATAATAAATAGATTTTAAAAGTCATATATTATAGAGTTTTAATTAATCCTTTATTGGGAGTGTTCCTATAAAATAAGGCATGGTGTTAAAGTGAATACACAGCATGAAAACACCAATTATTCTGATAACCAGACCCAGTCGTCACTTACTGGACAGATGTGAAAAAGGAGCCTGCCTATCAATCCAGCATTTGTTAGACCCAGTCCTGTCAGGAAATGCCCGTCCACAGAGTGGGCCCTGCCATTTCCTCCCCTGAGGCCTTTCACTGCAGACTGCAAGTCTGGGGGTTAGTTAGAACAACTCGCTTTTATTGGGCACCTCCCCAGTGCCAGGCACTGCACTCCTCCTCGCCCAACTAATATTAATCCTCCTCCCCCCCACTGACCTTCACTCCCTCTCTTCCACCAATGAAGAAACTGAGACTCAGAGGTTAAGTGATGCTCCCAGACACTTACTATGTGTCAGGGAAGTTCTTAAACTCTTGTGTACCAGACACCATCTTGTCTTCCTTTAAGAGAAGACAGAATCTTCTAGATAGAGGAGGTGGTGAATTGTGGTCTTCCTCTCAGGTCAGACCTGCATGGATTCAAATCTCCCCATCATGAGGAAAGACAGACACATCCTTAGAGATGACGTTTGAAGGGGCCTGGAGAAGGTGTGAAGAGCCAGAAACACATGCAGATAAATCACAGAGTATAATGTAACTATTGATATTTTCACACAATAGTTTCGGACAGCATTTTCTGATTTCTCTGGGACAGATGGTTGATGACAGCGATGAAGGCCCTTAGGAGCTTGCTCCAAATCTCTCTACAGGGCAAGAAAGCTTCCCAGCTTACAAGCCTAGAGGTAAGAGTGTCTGCACCCTCACATGTTAAAGTTTTGCCACTAAGACCTACAACAGACTTTAAAAACGATAATTTCTATGAAGTTTAAATGATTCGGAAAATTCCAGATATGACACCTCCTATCCGTTGTGTATTATTTGTCTTAATCCTGGCCATAGTGACCTTGTGCATTGTGCCGTTTCCTGTCCCTACACATAGGCTGCTCCCCTCCAGGCCCATCCACCCTCTATCCTAATAACTGCTATTTTTCCTCTAGTTTCTTTTCATGCATTCTTCCTGCCAATACCCTAGATTTGATCAGGTTCATTTTTGTAATTGCGTTGTCCACATCTACCTGCCTTGCTAAGGATTCACCCCTCCCATTGCTCATCGTTATTCTCCCAGAACCTAGCATGTGCCTGGAAGCATAGAAATTCAGCCACATCGAAGGAGTGAGTGAATGTTAAGTTTCAAGGGTAGGATGGGAATTGTATGTGTATGCACGCATTCTGTCACCTTCTCTCAATAATACATTGAGACCCCCAAACATACAAAACACAGGATATAAGATATTTACCAACAGGGTTTAGGACTACGGGTATATTTTTGCTTATTTTTTGTTTGCATTTTCTATATATTTCGGTAATAACCAAATGACTTTTTTATAATTGGGTCATATAATCAAGTCGTAAAAATCAAAATGATTGCCCGAAGACTTGGTGAAGAATATAAAACAATATATATATATCGCTTTCTTATCAATGTTGTTTTGTATAAAATGTGCATTTCTGTTTGCTGAGAAATAGTAATGTCATTTACATATTCATTGCTGTGTTTCACAGCTTTGAGGTGATTTTATATTCACCTCTCTATCTGACCTTCAACCACCGTTGACATTACGAGCAGAGAGTTTGTTTTTCACTTTACGGACAAGCATGCAGAGGCCCCGGCCACATGCGGTGGGAAGAGAGTCGGGGCCTGGGCATCTCAGGCTGAGTGAGGGTACCCTTAGGGAGGGTATTTGATTTTTCTTGGCTTCCGTTTCTTTATTAGTAAATTCGAGAGAGAAGTACTGACCTCACAGAGCCTAAGCACCATGCTAGCATCACTCCTTGCACACAGAAGATGCTCAGAAATGTGCCTGATTCCCACGGGGATGATGACCAGTGCAGACTAGGAGCTGGTTCGGAAGCCAGTCTTGTTGGCTCCTTCCCTATACCTGATGCTGTTCATTGTAAATTAGTCACCTCCTCTCCCACCACCACCGGCTTAGGGTGCTTGTGGGGATAAAGGAGTGGGACGTATCTAGCAGAGAATTTGCTTACGGTGGCCTCTGTCTCCTCAACGGCAGGGGTTCTGCCTGCTGTGGGTTGAGTGCCGTGCTCACCAGTGGCTGTGCCATCTCCTCTTTCCAGTGGACTCCTGGGCTGTCATCACCTGCGCCATCTTTGTCTCACCATGTAGATGTGGAAGCCAGAGTGTCGGAAGCCCTGAGCCTGTGAAATTAACAGCTGAAGGACAACGAAGGTCATGGGAACAGCTGGTACAACCGTAGAGCCATCCTAACACAATCAATTGGCAAGGATAACTTTTCTGCCGCAATGCCTCCACCAGAGCCGCTGCCATGCTGGACTGCACACTGTCTACTGTAGGGCTGCCCCTGGAAGTTCCTCAACCAGCCACAGATTTAGTTGAATGACCTTATACGAAACGTCTCTCACATAGAAGACTGTCTGCCACACTGGGGAGATAGAAATAAGAAGCAAATAACTGTCTTTGCAGACGTGTGCATTGTCGGCCTTGAGCACTGTGTGTGGTCCCCAGTAGGGCCTTGCTGGATGGTGTGAGGCATGACTGGTTGAACGTGCCAGAGCCTTCTCCAGACTGTTGACTCCCTTGCATTTAGAGACCCCTGTTTCATCAGTTTTAAATGCATATTTTAAAGAATCTGGGGAAGATGCCCAATCCTGAGGGCCTTTAACAATTACATTGGAGCTCTTTGAGGAGCCCCTAGGTGGCTCAGTCAGTTAAGCGTATGCCTTCAGCTCAGGTCATGATCCCAGAGTCCTGGGAATCGAGTCCCAAGTTGGGGGGGGGTTCCCACTCAGCAGGGAGTCTGCTTCTCCCTCTCCCCGCCCCCCCCCCCGCTTGTGCACTCTGTCTCTCTCTCTCTCTTTCAAATAAATAAATAAAATCTTTAAAAAACCAACAATTACATTCGAGCTCTTTGATATGTCTCTTGAGGGGGGTTTCATG
Source organism: Ursus maritimus (assembly GCF_017311325.1). Taxonomy (NCBI): domain Eukaryota; kingdom Metazoa; phylum Chordata; class Mammalia; order Carnivora; family Ursidae; genus Ursus; species Ursus maritimus. Next base: position 542,717 of record NW_024426774.1, read on the forward strand.
GGCCTGTGTCCTGTGTCATCACACAAGATCCTGCCCTTAGAACGGCTCCAGGGGATTACGACCTTTTGTCACCCTTTTGAGATTCTTAAGTTTGTGAATAGGGCTGCACATAGACACTGGGCCTTGCAAAGTATGTAGTTGGTCCTGTGTCTCCTTCTTCTTCAAAACAGACTCATGATACTGGAGGGTTTTTTCAGTATTAAGTTATTTAGACAAAACATGTTGATGAGCTAAGTGTGACTGAATCAGAAACATGTGTGGAAGAAAAATGGAGAAGAAAGAGGGATCTGTGCAAATATGTTTGAAGTTCAGTTGACCAGCAAACACTCGAAAAACAACTCAACACCTTTGCTCCAGAGAAGTTGTGCTATTCCTGCCGCCTGTTTCCGGTCTCAGATGCTGAATGCCTTACCCAAGTGATTTTCATCTATGGAGCCAGGGGGTCCTCAGCTGGATATGTTTGCTTCAAAATAAACCAGGGCCTTCAACACTGTAGCTTTGTAACTCTATGAGCCCAGGGAGCGTTATTAACCGGAGCAAATATTCTGCTCAGAGCCTGAGGGAGTGACAAGCCAGGAGGCGGGGACAGCAGGGCCCCTCAGTGCAGAGGAAGTTTCTGGGAGTCAGAGCTCTGGCTTTCTGGGTATAGAGAAGAATAGAAATGTGCCGTGGTTCTCTTTTTGGGCACCATTTTGTTTCAAGAGCTTGAAAACAACCACTGGTGAGCTGACTGATGTCTGAGGTCCTGTTCTCGGACCAGTGAGGCTACAAGAGCCAACAACAGGACCAACAGCCAAAGGGAAGCTGGTGTGTGTCCAGAGAGGGACTCACCCAACTGTGGGGAGATTGGGCTGAAAATTCTAAATTCTTTAATCATTTCTACCGTGAAATTCTGGCATGACATTTGGCCTCAGGTTTTAATCTCTTCTTTTTCTTGGGTCTCTGTGTAGCCCTGCCATTCAGGCGACCTGCAAGTCACACTCCGATGGTGAGGGGCATATCTCTCAACGAAAAGGAGAAAGAAATTCCTATTTGTTGGGAACGTAACTTACACCGAAGTAGTTTGCTTGTATGTCAGCGTTTATCTCTCTCCAAAGTCCCATGAGAAAAGCATCATTATTATCATTTGATAAATAAATGAACTGAGTCCTAGAGATACTATATCACACTGGGGGTAAATTCTGGAACAAGGGTCTGAGCAGACTGTTAACTCACTCTGAGCACTTTGCTCTTTTTCCTGTGCCACACACATCAGCCCTGAAGCCACGGAGGAAAGCTCCGTTTTGGGGTGACCCTGCCGGCAGTGGTTGTCTTCAGGCACTCTTTCTGCTCTGGGTCTGACAGCCAGGACCTTGGTCATCCAGAGGAAGCTGCTTCACCTCTGTGGGCCTTCATGTTCCCGATCGGCCAGTGCAAACAGTCATGTCTTCGTGGCCCGCCACCCTGGGCTGTGTGGAATTAGAGGGAACCTATGGCAGGCAGAAGGGCTCAGAAAGGAATAAATGGCACTTGATGGCAAGGTTATTGTTGGTGATGTAATCTGTTATTGCAGAGAGCTGAATAGGTTTATTCTGGAGGTGATAATTGGGAAGGGCTGTCCCCAGGCCACCAGGCACCATAGGCAGCCAGGTTGAGCTCTTTAAATTGAGAATTTCAGGAACAAGGCAGAATAAGATGTTCAACTTCTTTGCAGACAGAAGGAGGTAACAACATTAATTAATGTGGAAAAGGAAAGCTGGGCTCTGGTTCTTAATGAAGAGGCCTCTCTGAAGCTCGTTTTCTTCTCCCACATCTCTGGAAAATGCAGAGAGCTGTGGTTTCCACGGAGTGAGCAGCTCCCAGCTCCCTCCCTCCCCTTCCTCAGCCAGCTGACTCCCAGCCTTGGGATCTGGGGTGCAGGAAGATCGGGTTCACATCCTAATCCCTGGGAAACTTTGCCTCAGCTCAGCGGGTTCATGCCAACGAGGAGGTGAAAGGAAACGAAGAGTTAGCTGAGCCAAGAGAGGCAATCACACCGACACAGACCAGGACCACGTTAGGTCACTCTGGGCTTTCTGCACCACTGCCACCATTAACACCTGGAAAGCCTTTGATTCTCACATTAGCAAAACATGCCATAAAGCAAGCGCTTCCCTGCTTCCCACACACCCTGGCCCCGCTGCGAGGGGGAGGGGGCGGTCACAAAGGCGCCATTCAACACTGGCAGGGCTTTCTGGTTAGGCCTCGGAGGGGAGACTTGAACTGAGTCTTCCAGAGTCTTCCGTTGGAATGAGCAGGAAGGTCTCGCATGTGATGCTGACTGGGCTGCTGGTGACAGGCTCTTGCAATGTCCCAACCCATGGGGGCAGTGGCGATGGGGGGTTCTAATCACCTTGTCTCCTAGAGAAGGAAGTGGACCCCTCAGCTGAGGATTTTAGTTTGCAATATGAATTTTTAGATCTACCACGTGTGAGACACCATGCGAGATGTTGAAGATGCAATGATCCCTAACTTGAGCTTGCCCTGGGGACTGCCAGTCACCAACGCGGTGCTGGGCACGTGCACGGCATAGGGCTGAATACAAAATAGCTAGGGATGGAGTGAGAGCCCTGCATTCCCAGTTAGAAAGCCCAAATTAGGGCTGCACACACACGTGTGTGTAGGCGTGGTTAAGTTGGTCAAATACTCTATAAAATATTTAATTTCAAATTAGCTATATATTTAAATTTGCATCATTTATAAACGATGTTAAATCTTTCTGCTCTCATTTCTTTTTCTTTTCTTTTCTTTTTTTTAAAGATTTATTTATTTATTTACTTGACAGAGATAGAGACAGCCAGCAAGAGAGGGAACACAAGCAGGGGGAGTGGGAGAGGAAGAAGCAGGCTCATAATGGAGGAGCCTGATGTGGGGCTCGATCCCAGAACGCCGGGATCACGCCCTGAGCCGAAGGCAGACGTTTAACCGCTGTGCCACCCAGGCGCCCCCCTGCTCTCATTTCATGATGCAAGTTTATTCGAACTCTTCCTGCGGTTCTCTGCTGTCAGTGTCCCCTCGTCAGAGGCACATGTTCCGTGAGCACGCGGTGTCTTCATTTCCCTCGGTTGAACCGTCAGCTCCTCTCGAATCCTTCTAAGATTTGGTCCCTGGAAACGATCTCAAGCCACAGTTTCCATTCACAATTCAAGATCTGCTCAACATAAATCTCTTTTTTGTTTTTTAAAGTTATTTATTTATTTTATTTATTTTTTAAGATCTTACTTATTTGAGAGGAAGAGAGAGAGAGCTCCTGCATGCGGGTGAGTGGGAGGAGGGGCAGAGGGAGGGAGAGAAAGAATCGCAGATTCCAGGCTGAGCACAGAGCTGGACATGGGCTCAATCTCAGGACCCCGAGATCCTGACCAGAGCTCAAGTCAAGCGTCGGACGCTCAACCGACTGAGCCACCCAGGCGCCCCTAAAGTGATCTTTTAAAGCCTTGTTTGTCACAACATGCCAGGAATGGACTTGGGAGGTCAGGGCCTATCCCCAGCCTGGAGGAATTAACACCTACGTTACATTTCTCTGCCCCCTTTGTTAATAACTCCATTAGGTGACTTCTATGAGGATCCAAACCCAACATTTATTGAGATTGCTTTGTGCTAATGTTTCTTCTCCAAATACCACTCTGATTTGGAAAAATAAAATACTGAGGGGAATCCCCTATGATAGACTTTGTATGGAATTGGATATACTATGACCCCCTATTTTCAAAAGAATATTGTTTTGGAAGAGATTTTGCCTTTTAATCTGGCCTTTGTGGTCCATGAGCATAAATTAAAAGGTGATGTGGAGGAAAGTGTGTTTGACTTCTCCTAGGGGAGAGAGTAGGTGAGTTAAGAAATCTTCCAGTGAAGAAGTGGTGCCCGAGAGAGATTTGGAAGGGCCAGACGTTGAGGTGCTAAGGACATTCAGTGGGGGAGAATCACTCATACAAAGGCAGCAGCAGCATACGGCACTATGTGGAGATGTTAAGAGCCATGAAATGTCTGAGACTTTGTCCTCTTTGCAAACTAACGAGGTAGCTGCCTCAGTTCCATGGATGCTGGCGGAAGAAATGTGACTCCCGGCTCAGAAACAAAGGGCTTTACTACTTAGGACACGCAGGAAGCAGCATGAAGCTCACAGATGTGCTGGTTCCCCTCTCCCCCAGTTCTCATGGGGGAGCAAAGATGGGCCCCTGGGCTATTGCATTCACAGTAGGTTTGCATCATAGATGCAGAACCCCAGGTTCAAAGACAGAGCATGTTTTCTCTTGGGCCCCAAGCAAATTTTGCAACCTTGACCTTGGAGGGAGATATAATCTTTATTTTACTCAATAGTAAGCAAACCTGTTCTCTGCGCCACAGGGTGATACCATCTCCAAGGCTGTTGAAAAGACAGATCAGAACAAAAGTGTTAGTGCTTCTGCTTGCAACACATGCTGAAATGTGAGAACCTGATGGGGAATTATCTTCCAATAGGAAAAACGAATATACTTGAAGTGATTTGCTTGAGGTCACAAAGCCAAGAGATCTGCTCACGCCCTGGAATCCTGAGGTCCACCACTCTGTCACTCTTCTGTGAGATCAGTGGCTCCCCTAGACAGTGTATAAGCCTGTGGGGAAAAGGGAAGAGCCCATGTGGTAGGCAGAATTCTAAGATGACCCCCAGTGACCATTCCTTATATAACCTCTACCCCCTGAGTGTGGAAAGGACCTGTGCGTGTGAAGGGTGTCAATCTGTAATTTGGTTACATTATATGGTAAAAGTGAAGACAGTTTAAAGATGTAGTTAAGGCCCCCATTGTCTTTGAGGTAATCTAAAGAGGAATTATCCTGGGTGGGCCTGACCTAATCAGGTGAGCCCTTTAAAACTGTCTAGAGGCAACAGCAAGCACTCTCCTTACTCTCCTCTTGGTCTTGAAGAAGCAAACTGTCTTGTGGTGGAAGGAGCCATGTAGCAGGGAATGATAGGTAGCCTCTAGGAGTTGGATGCCTCAGTCTCTCAACCACAGGAACTGAATTCTGTCAACAGCCAATGAGCTTGGAAGAAGACTTCAAGCCATCTATGCTTCTAGGAGAGCAGAATGAAGGCATACGCATTACTGAGCACTAAACACATGTCGAAACTAACTGGACACCGTGAGCATTAAAAAGTCACGCTCTTGGGGCATCTGGGTGGCTCAGCTGGTTAAGCATCAGACTCTTGACGCAGTTCAGGTCGTGGTCGAGTCCCACAACAGGCTCCAGGCTCGGTGTGGAGTCTGCTCCCGATTCTCCCTCTCCCTCTGCCCCTCCCCCGCAAATAAATAAGCCTTTAAAAAAAAAAGTCATATGTTATGCAGTACCTGCCCTCATCCTCCTGTGGCCATTGTAGGAGAAGGGAACGCATTTGTGAAAAATCAGCTCCTAAATCACGGTTTATTCATTTATTTGTTGTTCATTCAGTAAACATGAGCTGAACACTAAAAATGTACCAGTCAATGTGCTAACCCTTCTGGAAAACTCCCAATTTCATTCTCAGTATAATTCTGCTTCTGTTTCTCCTCTCCACGAGCAGAGCTAATTAGATGTCCCTACCAGCTTCCCTATACCCTACCACAGCAGCTGTCCTCCATGGCTGTTCCTATAATCAAGGCAACATGCAGGCCCATTCCCCTAACCAATTAAGTCAGGATATCTGGTGGTGGATCCCAAGCATCAGACTTTTTTTTTTTTTGATCAGACTATTTTTTAAAGCCTCCTATGTGATGTTAGTGTACAGCTAGGGCTAAGAATCATTGATCTAAATTATAGCTGGGAAAGAGTTAAGATCCCAAGGCTGGTTGCTCAGTAAATCAGACTATTCCATAACCTTCCCCTTTCGAGTAGTGAATAATTCCAATTTCAACTGATCAGGTTAAAAATCTTGCTCAGCTTTTCTTAGACTCTTCTTTGTCTTGAGCCCCGTAGCTATCTGTTCGTGAAACTGCTGTGCTCTAACTTCAAAATATATTCAAAATATCACCTCCACCCCCACACCAACCTGCCCAAGCTAGCATCATCTCTCACGCAGGTTATTGCAATATTGAGAGAGTTTCCAACTGGTCTCTATGCCCACGTGTTTTCATCCTACAGACGATTCTCAGCAGGGTAGCCCCATCCCACCACCTACTGCTTAGTCTTCCACTTCACTCAGAGTCGTTTCAGTTTCTTAAAAGGTTCTACATGCATTGGTTCCTGTTATTTCTCTGTTCCTCTCTCCTGCTATCCTCATCTCCTGCTCGTCTCAAGGAGTTACAGCTTCCTTGCTACTCCCAGACACTCTAGGGATGCTCTTGCAGGACAGCGTTTGCTATTCCGTCTTCTTGAAATCTTCCTCCCCAGATACGCACATCAATCACTCTCTTGCCAATTATAGGTCATCACTCAAATTTCATCTCTCAAGGTTCTCTCTGGCTGTCAAATTTATTTTATTTTAGTTTTTTAAAAGACATATTTGAGAGAGAGAGAGTGAGAATTTAAAGGGTGGGAGGGGCAGAGGGAGAGGGAGAGAGACCCTCTCAAGCCGACTGCCCACTGAGCGTGGGGTCCAGTATGGGGCTTGATTTCATGACCCTGAGATCCCAACTCAAGCTGAAACCAAGACTCAGGCACTCAACCGACAGCACCACCCCAGGCGCCCTTGGCCATCAAACCTGAAATGGTAACTTCTGGCTGTAAATGAGGTCCCTCTCTCTGCCTTCCCCAATTTATATTTCTCCACAGTATTTCACCATGCCCTAATGTAGTTACTTGCTTTGTTACTTCTTTCCTTCATTAAACTACACATTATATGAGAGTGGGGTTTATTGGTTTACTTTCTTCTGATTGTTCACTGCTGCCCAGCTCTAGAAATATGCTTGACACATAATAGGTTCTCAATAAATATTTGTTAATGGATTAATGTTATCCTGCCCCTCCAGATTCTCTTTAAATTCACCGAGTACCTAAATTGTAGCTTATCCTTATGACCAAGTCACTGAATCTGTGAAGAATCCCCTTCTTATTTTTTTGTTGTCCAAAATTTCTACCACCTTGATACTATGGTGACTATAGTGGTCAAAAACCATAATAATAATCTTTGAGGTGAAATAGACTCTTTGGTCAAGAATTTAACTTCCCTAAGTTTTCTTGCATGTAAAATAAAAACCGTATACTTCAAAGAGTATGGCAATATGTACGCAAAAATTTATTCCTCGCAACATTGTTTGTAATTGGAAAATCTTGGAATCAACCTACGATGTCCATAGGAGGACATGGGAGTATGGCTAAATACACTATGGCACTTCTGCCTGATGGAGTACTATGTATGCAGCGTTAAAAATGTAAGACAGATACCTGTACGAACTGGTATATCGAGTAATTTCTGCAATATATTGTGAAATGGAAAGAAAGCACAAAATTACATAAAATATGTTATCTGTTGTGTAAGAAAAGAAGAGGAAATAAGAAAATACATATACATATAAGTGTTCATTTTTGCCAAACACACACACACTAAATAAAAAATTAATGACCTTGATTGCCTTTTGGGGGGCGAAGGGCAGAGGGAGAGGGAGAGGGAGAATCTTATGCAGGCTCCACGCTCAGCATGGAGCTCAGTCTCATGACCCTGAGATCATGACCTGAGCGGAAACCAAGAATCAGATGCTTAACTGACTGAGCCACACAGGCATCCCGACATTAATTGCCTTTTAAGGGGGAATGAGAAAAGAGTGGAAAGGTTGGGGAGATGGGAATAGATAGAAACAATAAAAGAAAAGGGACAGTCTCTGAGTATACTTTTTGTACAGTTCCGGCATTTAGGGCTATGTAAATATCTCACATATTAAACAAATTAAATTAACTAGAATAACAGGATTAAAAAACCCAAATGGAATGCAAACAGAAACAAATGACCTCAACTATATTCCAAGTGAATAGCAGTAAGTAACAAAACAGAAAAAAGAAAAAAAAGCAAAAAAACTAATTGTTTTCGAACATGGTGTTTTGACTATACTTTAACATACTAAGGATTCTCATTGTCAGAGGAGATAGTTAAAATATAGAAAAGGAGAAGACTAGAATGAAATCTGTAGTGTTGGTTTTGAATTGGAGGTAACGTTTTAAATCCTTGGTTTTTAAAGTAGATGATAGAGATAAATAGGTAGATGGATAGATAGATGATAGATAGATAGATAGATAGATAGATAGATAGATAGATAGATAGATGATAGGTACAAACAGATTTTTAAAATGACAAATGTGGGGCACCTGAGTGGCACAGCGGTTAAGCATCTGCCTTCAGCTTGGGGCATGATCCCGGCGTTGTGGGATCGAGCCCCACATCAGGCTCCTCCGCTAGGAGCCTGCTTCTTCCTCTCCCACTTCCCCTGCTTGTGTTCCCTCTCTCGCTGGCTGTCTCTCTCTCTGTCAAATAAATAAATAAAATCTTTTAAAAAAATAAAAATTAAAATGACAAATGTGTATATGAGTGTGTGTGTCTAGTTCTGTTTGCTGCGGGGGCCCAGAGTCAACAACATCTCAGTAGCAATGAACACACTGACCGCTGAAATCGTGGTTTCTAAATAACCACTCTCCACTGAAAGAAATTAGGGCTCCTTGGAGAAATGGTTGATTCAAGGGCTGAGGCAGGGTAAGTACAAGAGGAACCTAGAATTTCTTGCTACACCAGAAGCAAGGGATTAAAAAATTTGGGGGACATGTTAAAAAGGCACACAATGATAATAATAGGTTATAACCCACAGCATAAACTAAGGATTTCTGAGTATATACTAATATAAAAGTAAACCAGTAAATATGTAATTGGGGGGTGCGGGGAGAAGGGGAAGCTCTTTCATACGGTGTGATACCAACTCATCTATGGTCTGCAGTACCCCTCATCAGCATAGAGCCTGCAGCTGCCTTGCTCAAGCCTAGCACTACAGACAATTGGGACCAGATAATGCTACGTTATCAGGGACTGTCCTGTGCTTTGGAGGCGTTTTAGAAGAATCTCTGCCTCCACCTTCAGATGCCAGTAACACCACTGGAGTTATGACCATCAAAAATGAACTCCAGATTTTGCCAAATGTCCCCTGGAGGGGCATAAAATCACCTCAAGTTGGGAACTACTGCTCTAAAAATGTACCATATTATTAACAGCATTCTATAAAAGTGCTTTAAAGAGCGAAATGCAGGAAGTAGTCATTTGGAAGATAGTAGATGATTAAATTATGATAAATTGCTATATGGACTACCACATAATATTTCTCTAACTGCCAAATTCCTGAACAACAGATTACTTCCTAGGTCATTTGGGAAATTTAACATTTTGACTTATTTGTATATTTCTCAATTTCTGGATTATTTTTAAAAAATCCATGATCAGAGATTAGTATTATAACTGCCACTGTGTATTTTATTCATAGAATTTTTTCTTTCATCTTTTTAAAAAATTTCTTGCATATGATTTTATATCTGTTTCAGCAACACTTGTTTCTCTGTAACTTTTTTACATTTAATAGATGCCATGTGGGAACATCTGGTGCCTTTGTTTTCTGACTTCCGCATTTTTGATTGTTTACCTTTTTTTATTTTTTTAAGATTCTATTTATTTATTTGTCTGAGAGAGAGAGAGAGAGTACAAGCAGGGGGAGGGGAGCAGCAAGCAGAGGGAGAAACAGGATCCCTGCTGAGCAAGGAGCCCGATGTGGGACTCGATCCCAGGACCCTGGGATCATGACCTGAGCTGAAGGCAGATGCTTAACCTACTGAGCCATCCAGGCATCCCAGATTGTTTACTTTTTTTTTTAAAGATTTTATTTATTTATTTGACAGAGATAGAGACAGCCAGCGAGAGAGGGAACACAAGCAGGGGGAGTGGGAGAGGAAGAAGCAGGCTCCCAGCAGAGGAGCCTGATGTGGGGCTCGATCCCATAACATCGGGATCACGCCCTGAGCCGAAGGCAGACGCTTAACGAACGACTGAGCCACCCAGGCGCCCCTGATTGTTTACTTTTGATTCAATGTCTTGGTCACCCTGAATATGGCTCAGCTCTTCTGGAGGAGACGTAAGAGGCAGTCATGGGTCTTGAAGCATCTGAGAAAGTCTTTTCTTTGCCTTTGCAAGTGATTATTTGGCAGGTTACAAATTATGTGGACAATCTCTTATCTTCTGAAGTTAGTGACGTAAAAGCAATTCTGAGATTAGTCTGATTTTGTTTCTTTACAAGTAAACTTCCTCCCAACCTTCTCTAACTTAAATGCCCAAAAGATTTCTTCTTCCCCTTCTTCTTCTTCTTCTTCTTCTTCTTCTTCTTCTTCTTCTTCTTCTTCTTCTTCTTCTTCTTCTTCTTCTTCTTCTTCTTCTTCTTCTTCTTCTTCTTCTTCTTCTTCTTCTTCTTCTTCTTCTTCTTCTTCTTCTTCTTTTCTTCTCCTTCTTCTTCTTCTTCTCCTTCTCCTTCTTCTTCAATGTTTAAACTTGTACAAAATAATAGTTCTCTTTTCATTCATACTTCTCTGGAACATGGTGTATGTGCCCTTGCTCAGTACTCACAGTGTGTTTATTTATTTATTTGTATTTGACGATGGCCAATCTTCTCCTGTTACTCTCTGATGACCACTTTGGTACCACCAGCATGTGACGGGATGTTCAAAAGTGCCCCAATTTTCACATTCTACCTGTAATAGCTATTCTCGTCTCTCCTGTAATTTTAATGATTTTTCCGTTTCCTCTAGAGATGTAGGTTTCTCTCACTAATAGGCCTCGATGTCAGAAGTTGGCAACTCTTCTCTGTAAAGGGCCAGAGAGTGAATATTTCAGGCGTTGCTCTCTATCGGATCTCTGCACCAACGCTCTGCCTGTGTATCGGGAAAGCAGCCACAGATCATACGTAAAGGACGGGGAGGGACGCCTGTGTGCCAATAAAACTTTATGCAGGACATCAAAATTAGAACCTCAGATGTTTCATACATCACACAATGTTATCCTTCTTGGACTTTTTTTTCTTAACCATTTAAAAGTGTAAAAATCATCCTTCGCTCACAGACAATACGAAATGAGGGATGGGCCAAATTTGGCCCATTATTTGCTGATCCCTGTATTATTAGATCATTGGTTCTGTAAGTATGGATTCAGCTTTTAACTACCTCCAATGTATATTTTAATTTTCGGTGTTGCATTCTTGGTTTACGTGTATTTCCCCCTCCTGGATGTGTACATCCCACTTTCCATCCACTTCACGCACTAATATTTTCTAATATGCTGAGAACACAAAGCAGATCCATCCTGACTTTTTTCCTGCCATTTGTATTGAATTATTTTCATAAATGTGATTTTACTCTGAATCTTTATAGCTGTGTCTTACCTTTTTATAGGTTAGAGTCTTTTCGTACAGCCCACGATGTTTTCTGTTGCTGTCTTTAGTTCTTCCTGTATGAGGTGAGATCCGCGTGTGTCTGCAGTGTGCCAACAGACACGAGTGTGCGTCGACTTTGATCTTTTTTATTGTCCACCTGGGTGCTGCCTTGATAGTCCCTGCACTTCTTAAACTGTGTTGTAAGCACGGCCCCTAGCCACATGCTTCGTATCTGGTAGGCCTTTAACATGTGTTGCTTTGCTGTAAGGTGGGATTCTTTTTCCTGATCCCCTCAATATGGCCTTCTGACTAGCGTCCCCTCGGACCTGCTGTGTATTTGAAAGAATCCGCCTTTATTTTTCGTCATTTTTAATGTGTGGGTCATGTGAAAATACGCTACTCATAGTACAGTGCTTCTAATTCTCTGCTTCCCCTCCGGATTTGCTGTGGACGACGTTCTACCATGCGATGCCCTTTCCGTAGCTGGACTTACTAAGATCAGACATGATGAGCGTAAGTGGGAAGTGGGATGGGAGGGAAGGAAACAGGCGTGGTCTCAGCTGGTAGAGGAGGTCCACGTGCAGTGGGCCCATAAGCCTTTTGTGAGGGAGGGATATACAGTGGAAGTGGCTGCACCCTTCCAGCCTCTCCTCTTCCTGGTTCAGAGGTCAATGCAAGAGTCACTCACTGATCCTTTCCCCAGGGAGTTTATTCCAGCAGAGGTTAACAACAGTTCCTTCCAAGACTGGTGTGCCATTCATCAAAACCCTCATATCTAATTATATTGCATCTTTTTCCATTAAAAATGGGCTTATAGGCAAGGATTTGAGAACACTAAGTGGCCTGGCTAAGATTTTGCAACAAAGAAGGATTGGAAACAAGATTTAAGCTCACTTCTGCCTAACTGTGAAAGTGATCTTCTTGTACCATTTTTCCTTAGGGTTAGACTATCAAGAAGTTGTTAACTGACAAAAAAATAACACAAAAATACATAGTATGCTATTGTAAAAAATGATAAGTAATTCATCAATGAAATGGAATGTCAATTGCACTTAATGTGTTTGATGGGGGGGTTTGTCCGATCCCATTGATGACTCTTCGGTAGACGTCATCGGCATGAAGCTGCAACTTGGAGAAGAAGCTTATGTTGTCACAATTCCAAGTTTTCTCGCTATTTGATTTATAAGGCTGAGGCAGTTTGGGGACTGTTGGCGCCCATGATGCATATTGTGATCCATAAATTAATGAGTGATTAAAAATCTTACTAAGGCAAACACATAGCCACAAATCTGAATGATGCACGATTATTGCCAGCCATAGCCAGCAGATGTATAGAAATAATTGGCTTTTAATGCTCATTAGTCAGTTTTATGACAAATAATGCATTTGCATGATGTTTGTAAATTTATGCTCCAGCGGGAAGACATGTGACAGTACAGTATAAACAAGCAGAGCGGTTACGAAAAGCGCATCCAAAATTTATTAATGTGCCCAGAGTTCCGTTTATTTATATGTTTGTTTGTTTTTTAACCTTGCCTCATTCCAAAACCAAGTAATTTAAGGCAATTGGAAGAAATACAGCTGTGATAAGACTTTGTAAATGAAGACACTATGGAGAAAAGAGAAGGAAGTACAGAAAATACAAGGACTCAAGCGGCAGCGTTAGCACGCCAGACGAATGTCATCGTATTCTGTGCGCACGATAAAGGAAGTACAGAGCAGCCCCTGAATTTATTAGCATTCCAAGCAGAAGGCTGAGAACTGATTAGTGTAAGATTCGTTGTGCTCAGAGGGAAAATGTAAAAACAACAGCCAAAAAGATTTTTCTCAAGGGAAATATAACATTTCTGGGTAAAATGACCAGAGGGAAATATACCTTGGAATTGTTCGTAAAGGTGCCGTGAACACAAAAGGAAACGAATCTTCCAACGTTTCTCTAAAGCAACTATGGTGGAGGCCTTTCTGATAAGGCTCCAGCATGTGGGCTGATAACCTTCTGCCAAATCACACGTTAGTAAAAATTAGGCCCTCGAAGGTGAGAATGTACCTCTCTTTCATACCCCTTTCCCTGCTCTACGCAGGCACACTTCCTGGCCCATCATCCTTCAACTTATCTCTGTTATAATTTTACTTGGATCAAATTTGTTGTTTACCTTATGACTTATTCGCAATCAAGAGATCGTGATGAATTTCCTTGTACTGCTTTGTTCTCCCTAACATTGTCTTACTCCTTTCTTTTCTATTAATTATTACTAATTCAATCCCCAAATTTCCCCAGAAATAAAATACAGTTAGGCACATCCGGTAATACGAAAACCTCATCTACTTGAAGACATTTCTCCCGGAGGCTCTGTCTGGATTGGCGTCTTGCTGAACCTGTTTTACACCTGTTACCCTGGGATCCCCTGCCCTCTCACCCCACAGATCCCCCTTGGCCCTTTCGTGTAGAATTCTTAATGTAATGAATTGGTATCATCTCCTTTTTTTGGTAAAATGCCTCCTTGAGTAGCTATCTAAAAAAGAGTACATGTAGATAATTTTTCGAGGCTGTAAATATGTCAGAATGACTATCTTATAATCATGCATCGTTGATAGTAAGGATGGTATAGAATACTGGCTGGAAATAATTCTCTCAGAATTTTCGAGGAGGTGCCATTTCTGTTTCTACCTCGTTGTTCCGGGACCCATGTGTTTTTCATATTGGGAATAAAGCATCACATAGGACTCCACTTCCGGCCATGTACTGCTTCCTGGAGATGGTACTCTATCTTTCACCAGTCTCGGAGCTGGTGCCTCAGCTGTGGTTTCACTGCTCTGATGCTCTTTTTCAGGCCAGCAGTTTCTGGGCCGTGTAATATGTGTTATGACCAGCTCTGCGGTCATTGGCCTATGCCCTCACCGGCACAGGTCATTAGTGGGCCCACTGGGTTTTTGCACTTTTATGTAAGGTCTCATGCCAGTGCATGCAACACTCCATAAGTGGTGCTGTCCAAGACCCTGTAGACAGGAAAGTATAATCCCTCTCTGAAATATCTGTCAATTCCTCTTAGAATGAATTGCTAGCCCTTGCAGTATGGGAAAGGCTCAGTTGGTGACTCAGTGACCTGCTGGGTCTGCTGAAGGAACAACGCTGTATCAGAGAATCAGTGCTGGTCTCTGTTTTTGACATGGACGTTCAGTGGTAAGGCTAGCTAGTTGAGCCTTGGTAAGTGGCAGATCCTGCTGTTGGGTCCATATGCAGTTTCTCCATCTCAGTCACCATGGCCGCTTTGGTCATGTTCCCTTATGCCCACAATGGGCTGGTCTATGACAATGGCTAACATTGATGGTCTCAGTCATTTGTCTACTTGGTTCTCTTGTACCTTTTCTGTAGTACATGGTCTGACTGGTATCGATGTGTGATGCCAAAATCTTCATACATCATTACCACTTCCAAATATCCATCCATATACCTTCACCCCACACCTCTTTGTCCATCTTCTTCCAAAATTAATTCTTCCAGATTGGTCAGACTACTCACTACTGCCGGCATAGGAACCTGTATATTCTAACTCGAAGGCACCTTCCTTCTTACAACAAGTACATCTCTACCTGTTCTTCCCAAAGCAGCATCCACTGTGGGGTGGGGGAGGTGGCTTTTTCCCTCCCTGTTGTCTTTCAAGGTTGCCTCCAAATGAGACTATTATTTCTGACTTGGACTCATATTCAGAGACAACTCATCTATGAAACAACTCTTCTATGAAGGATTTTTTCCTCTTTCATCACCTGGCATAGGGTTCTCTCCCATGGTGCCCACTCCACACTATGGCCATGGTGTCAGTGTGGGCACCCACTGGTTCATCAGTGGGGGATGGCATGGGGGTCAAGGGTACCTGCTTATGAAGCCTGCTGTATATACCACTTCTTTCTTACAATGTGGTGTGGTTGGCCACGTACAATTTTATGATATGGAATGTTCTGACAGAATCCAGCTCATTGCAGACGGTTCAGTGCACAGGGTAACAAAGAATCCCATGGATAGGTGCTCCATTTTTTTTTAACCAGGGTGAAGAATAATCCAGAAGTCATTTTTTAAAAGGTGTTTATTTCTCCACTGCATAGGATTTTTGCTCCAGAATCTCAAACTTTGCTCTATGATTCTTTCACTTGGGCTTGTCTTTGGCTCTTCGAGGCATCTTTTTCAAGAACCAATATGTTTAATATCTTAGAGTCTGCTTCTGATGTGGCACAAGTGGAAGGCCTACTTGTTACAGAGCCCTTTCCTCTTCTGAATCTCACTGACAGCTCATGGCATCTCGTGTTACCTATTACATAAGCCAGAGTAGTATTCCCAGGTGGCGGTTATGCTGTTTCCAGAATGCAAAGAGGCCTACTAGGTGGTATGCTTCTTTTTTTGTGTGCTAAGAAGCACATTATGGAATCATTTGTCTTTTAATTTGGATGGTGTAGTAGGTTGAATGATGGCTCCCCAAAAGATACACCTACTTCCTAATGCCCATAATTTATGAAGGTCATCTTTTATGAAAAAGGGTCCTTGCAGATGTAATTAACTGAGGGATCTAGAGATGAGATCGCCTTGGATTATCTGGGTGTGCCCCGCAGCCAACGATAAGTGTTGTCACAAGAGACATGAGGGAGATTTTGCAGACACAGGACATGGAGGCAATGTGGCCTTGGAGGCAGAGATTGGAGTGATGCGCTACCCAAGCAAGGCCTGGAGCCAGAAGCAGGAACAGTTAGAAACGAAATCTCCCCTAGAGCCTTTGGAAGAAGTACGGCCATGTCAACCTTATAAATTTGGACTTCTGGCCTCCAGAACTGAGAAAATAAATTTCTGCTGTTTTAAATTACGCATAGGCTGGTGATGGGTAGTAAGGAGGGCACGTATTGCATGGTGCACTGGGTGTTATACGCAACTAATGAATCATCGAACTTTGCATCAAAAACCAGGATGTACTCTATGGTGACTAACATAATATAATAAAAAATATTATTATTAAAAAAAATAAATAAATTACCCATTTTATGGTAATTCACAATAGCTGCCACACAAAACCAATACATATGGAACCCTAGTTTGTCCCCAAATCCGAATATTTTACTGATGTGGTGTCCTATGAGTCTTTCTAGGATTTCTCTCTCCCCTCGGTTGTAAATGTGTTTTATTAAAGCTTCAACAAGGTGGTCATTTTTGCTCATCTGGTTTGATAAGTATGTTTTATCAATGTTGTGATTCAATGTAATGTTCTATGGGATGTCAGATGGTCCAGGATCTTCAGACTATATTATTGACAAGGTGGGGGAGGGAAGGAGTTAATATCACTTTGGGGGACAAGGATGAAACTACGGTTTTATCTATTTAATGTAATACAAACTATGTTTGGTCTTCTTTTCTGATGGGGATAGAAAAGAATGACCATAATCAGTGGCCACAAACCATGCATTGAGACCACGTTCATCTGCAGTATCAAAGATACCCAACTGGCAACAAAGACTGCAATTGCCGTTGGGGTTGCTAGTGGGTGAAGTGTATGGTGGGACATTTTCATTCTCCAAGATTCATCTGGTTTCTGCAGGAGACTGACGAATTAATTGGGGATTTGACAGGGACCACTCCCTAAGCACCATTTAGATACTTGAAAATGAAACTAATTTTTGCCAAACCCCTGGACTATGATGCTATTTTTATTTACTATCTGGACTTGATGGGAGGATCAGTTTCAGAAGGGTCTGAAAAAAGAGCAGCTGTCATGGACCCACAGTTAGTTGGACATTGGCCAGGATTTGGTCTATTTAGTTGGCCCCACTCCAACACGGGGGCCATCATGACTTTTTGGGTCTCTATTATCAATGTCAATTTGGGTTTTCTTATTCCCCAGTATAAAGTTACTGGAATATGTGTCTATTGATCCCTTTGGGGAAGTACTGGAGAAGTCATTATCATGATTCCTATACAACTCACCTTGGTGTTGCAGCGTCCTTCTTTCCCTTGTCTCCTTTATTAATGTGCTCTCAGTTCTGAAACCGGCTCAGGTCCAGAAGCTCTGCAGGGTGTGTGTGTGTGTGTGTACATATGTGTACATATACAGGTGTATACATATGTACAATTACATATGTACACATACACACACATGTGTATACATTTATATGGAGTGGAGCCAACTGTTTTCAGGCTCCAGTTCATTCATCCTTGATTTCTTCTGATAAGACAAGCTGAGTACTATACTTATTGGCTTTCCATCTGTTTTGACTCTAAGGACACTGTGTTCTATTGATTTTCTCTATAATTCTCTGTGGGTAAGGCCCTCTTGCTTGCTACCATAATCTTGCCACTTTTTACAATAGTTGTGTTTACTTGTATTTTAACAATTAAGTGTTACCACCTGACCTCATTGAGGAGCTTATCATCCTCATTGCCATGAGTGAGTCTCTTTCTGAATGTCTTCTCCCACTGTCAACCCTACTTACAAAGGGGAGCCACCCATGAACTTCTTGCTGATGTTGGTGGCCCATCACCAGCACAGTCCTTGTTTCTTCTGGAATTTCTCACGGAATATAACCATACTGGGGGTCTTATACATTTTATATCTCCTTCAGCGTGCCCACCTCTTGAGCCTTTTAATCCCATCAGACACAGGAATTCTGGTATTTAGACCTCACTTATCCTGGGTATGATTTTTTCCATGCTTCTAGGAACCAGTTTGCATGATTCTAAGAACCGGTTTTCACTGTCATCTAGCGTTTTGCTAAGTGTTACATCCTGCAAGTTGGGAGAGTGGTCCCAAATCACTAAAGCCACCCTTACTCACTTTTACGCTCCAGCCTCCTTGATTAAGCACCTTCATAGTCCAATCCCCTACCAGTCACCTGGCTCCAGCTGGTCCATGTTAGCAGGTCTTACAACTTCTTTGGAATACAGTCTCTTTCTTCCCTTACCAGGCTCAGCATATTCTTGGCTGGGTTATGTTGCCACTTACCTTAGTTATTGGCCTAATGGCCAGGAAGGAAGATGGGGCCAGATCCTGAGGGGTCACTTGCAGTCTTGCTGGAGAGAGACCTGTAGGAGGGTTAATAGACAGGGGAAGGCCATTGCTGCAGGCTCAGAGATTTGAAGAATCTGAGAATTTAAAATTTTCAGGGGCATCAACCCACATGTTTCTTATTCCATGTATCTAGGTCCCATTTTTCCAATCAGACCCTTCACCTGGGCATAAACAGTCCTTGGTGATATGTTTGCCCTCCTTTGTAGCTCAGCTACCATGATGATTCAGTAATGGGTGGTTCCCCAGCTTTCTCTGCTGTTCTGCCGCGGGAGATTAGAACCTTTCTATTCACCGCCACAGACACTGTGGCTTTCACACTTGGCTTCTTAATCACTCCTAACCTTATTGTTATGTTTTTCTAAATCTTAAACAGAATCTAATGATAGTAATATAATCTTATTGCCCTTATATTCTTTATTTTCTCCATCCCTTTCAGGTGCCCAATGAACTGCGCCTGCTAGTCCATTCCCTTCTGTTTGTATAGCAACCCCACTCACCTCCAGGGAACGTTTTCACAAGTGGATACTGTCGGGTGCCAGGACTATATGTGCACAACCAGCTCTAAGTGACCACATCCTGATTACCTGCTGGGGGGTGGGTCATACAGCTACTAAATCCCAACTTAGTCCTGGTTGCCTCAATCCAAATAGTATTTGGATTCACTAGGGTACGGGCACCAAAATAAAGTTTAATGTTTGGCAGGTTTATTAGAGTATTTTGTAATCAATCTTCATGGAAGGGAAGCATAAATAGTAGAATTGGAGAAAAGGAAAATTTGAGCTAACATGTGGGTACGGTCTCAGCCAATCCCATGGAGATCTCGGGAACTAAAATGGTCCATCAAAGTTGCCCTGAATTGGGCTGAAATGGTTGAATCTTTATGCCCCTGCCTTGATCAGCCATTGTATGCGAGTCACTCTTGGAAGAGCATGACCTTGGGCAAGGTGGCTGGCTGTTGCTGAGGTAGTCTTTGAAAGCGATAACAGCTGAAGAGAATCTTCTAACAGCTCTACCCACAGCTGAGGAACCAAGTCCTTCCTTCATGAGGGAGATGAGTGCCACATCTCTATGGCTACCATGGCTTGACTTTGCCTAAGGAAGATGTGGGCAGGAAATTAGGATCCCTTCCATCTTCTGCAGAAATAATTTTATCCCTGCTCTTGAAACACAGAATTATAATTTTATTCCAAGTTTATATTCCCCCAAAGTTCTAATAAATCCAAGAATAATTATCACAAATAATTAGCCTTAGGTATAAATAGGGAATACGGAAGCTAAATGGCTAATTCTTCAGAATATGGAAGAATAGTTTCAAAATGATCCAGTCAATAGAAACTGATTGTCTCAGAAGAGTTAAATACGATGCCAGGTGGCATTGATTCCAAGATACATGCATCAAATCCAGCAGGGGAGACAGACAAAAACACACTTGACATTAATATTGTTCAATATGTGCTATTATTAAATAATATCTCAATTACAGTGAGAGCTCGGACAAGAGAGCACCCAAGGAAAGCTTCGCAAAGGAAAGGACCTCTGAGCAGACACATCCTACACATGGCACCCATTCACTGGAAGCTTGGTGAATAAATTATGTGGATTACACAGAAGTTAGGGTGGATGGGAGAATTCCAAGCTGACTTTGAAGGTCTTCAAACGTTTTTCCCTGGAAGAAATCCATAGGTAGACCACTGTGAGTATTTGTTAGATGAGGCTAGAAAGATAAGGTGCTGTCATACTGCTTTGCATTGTCTTGTAAGGAGTGTTGACCACAGTCTATGGAGAGTAACAGAAGGCATGGGCTTCTTGCAGGTATTCGAGTGGGTAAGTGAGTCACGTATTAGTGATTTGTCATTGGTCTCCCCGTAGAAGTGAGAAGAATGGAATGGTTAAGGCAAGAACGTATGTCCCTCCCAACAATGAATTGAGTCAGTATCATGGTTTCCCATCATATAGATGAGAATACTGATCCTGGGAGCCTTCGATGACAAGCAGAGGTAGGATTTGAACTCGGTTCTGGCTGTCTCCCAAACCCGGCTTGTTTCACTGCTGCATCATGCTTGTGATTAAGGTGACATCACTTCAGCTAGCTAAATTTATTTCTTTCATAATAACTAGGCATCAGTAACTATATTTTTTGTCTCCACCCTTTTTGGGTAATATTATAAGATATTTAGGAAGTGAAGACACTCGCTGGATTGTACAGTAATTTGTCATGACTGACTATTAGGTCTGAGCTGTCCCAGAGCCACTGACAGCACCGTGTTCCGAGGACTCCACAGGAGGTAACCACAAGCACATGTGTATGGAACGAAGCAGCACACGACGGTGCATTTCAGCACTGTGTCAAAATACACTCATTTATTGATTTGTTGGTCTCTGAGCCCAAATTAGCTCCCACTAGTAAGCAAGGTCACTGGTTCCGTCACCCTCTTCCCACCCCCGGGGAACATCTTTTCCAGATACTGTTGTCACCTGAAACCAGATCTGGTTTCAGTTACCAGCTCCTTGCTTGTCTCTGGGTGACGGAGAGAGTTTTTAGCAGGAGGCAAGGAGGGCTGCCTGTGTCTCCCATGCGTTTGTCATGGGGCCTCATGTCCACAGCTGTGAAAGCCTTCGCTCCAATTGGCTTATAACTTGGACAGAAATTTGCAAAAATTCTCAGCGGAGACCCCTGAGCTGTTGCCCAGTGTAAAATCATCCCGTGGTTTAAGCCTAGAAGGATTTTATTATTATCACTCTTATTTTAAGGAATTACCAAAGACTGGCTCAGTGTACGCCTTTTGCTGAAAATCCACTGGTGCCACCATGTTCCAGTTCTTTCAATTCTCCTAAATGTGGTGTTCATCACCTGCTAGCAGCAACCAACCACCAGCAGATCTGACCGTAAGAGGAAAAGAGCCTCTTCTGGAAATAAGGTGAAATCCTTCCTTTGCAAAGAGAGGCACTTGCCTTTGAATCCCAGCACCTCTGCTTTCTGGCTCCCCAAATTCTTTCATATGCCTCTTCTGATCTTTCCTAAGCGGGGGCAGGGCCTAGCTCTCCCCAAATGTGCCGCCTGTGCTGGGGTGCAGCATTTCTCAATCCCAATCGCTCTACATATTGGAAGGTAGAAGGAGGCTGGGAGAGAAAGCTGGGAAATTTTCAGAAGAGGAGAGCATATGGGTTGAGCATGAAGGGGCAGGGGGCAGTTTCTGCCAAGCCTCGGTCCTCTTCCCACTTGCTTCTGTGTGTAAGGGACCTGACGGTGTTTGATGCGTAACATTACCCGATTCACTTTCCTTCTGAACCTGCGTCTCATCCCCAACGAGGAATAACAGCCTGAACTTCTCACGGTCATGATGAAAATTAAGAGAAATCATATATTTAAGATATCAACCATAGAGCCTGCGGTGTAGGAGGGGTCGACAATCCGACAATCGGGGTCTCCCTTTTCTTCCCTGTATTTGGATTTTAGAATTTGCCAGGTGCTTTTATAGACATCTTTCTTTAATAGTTCCAAGTCCTAGCGAAGAAATTAGAACCTGCATTTAAATGTTTGTTTAGCAGATGAGGAAAATTGAGGCCCAGAAAGTTGGTCAAAGCCCTGTAATCCGTACGTGTACCCCCGCCCCCCTAAAGCTTGGTGGGATGATGAGCAAAGATTTCCTCTCCTTTCAAGAATTTCAGATGGGGTTGGTCTCATCAGGGAGCTTTAAAATGTTGATTAATTTTGCATTGCCACTTTTCAGAACCCTGCACTCTGGAGAGATGAGAAATTTCCTGTTGCTTTCCGCCATCATATCTGGAACCTCCCTCCATAGCCTGTGATTTTCAGTATCATCAACTCTGGACCCTTTTACTCTCCTCTGCTGAGAAGCCAAACCGAACATGATTTATTGCATACAAATCAGCATATATTAAGTGATTCATAAATCTACTTTCCATTCATTCCCCTCATTCCTTTCCACTTTGACAAAAACATCATGTGTAGAATGCTCTCAATAAAAAGTAGTTTGAGAAAATTGACATTAAAAAAAATAGGCACTTGGGCCAGGTGCTTACTTTCCAGGGCATGCATGTCCTGCGACCCTCACATGGGGGGTGCTGAGCCCCTTACAAAGCTATCCATGCTCTTCCCTGGGTGGGGGCGTGCTGTTTAACACTGCCCACCTGGCCCCGGGGAATACAGAAGGAACCTTCTTGCACACAACTGTTACTGAGCTATGGAACAAGCAGGGGAGCAGCTCTGTCCTGCCTGGGGAGGTGTGGGAGCAGGGGGGAGGGCTGAGGGCGGGGGTCATGCTGACAGTCCCATCCTGAGGTGTAGCAGGGAAGGAATCAGGATCCAGAGGTTAAAGAGAGATTGAAGCCAAGTCTGCCTTGAAATACAAGAGACTGTCATGTTAAAATAGTTAGAGTACTATGCTTTCCCTTTTGGAAGTTTTATTGAATGTCTGCTAAATTTGTAATTAATATTTCCATAAAAAATGAAGTAAGTATAAAACTGGCTCATTGGAACCCACTCTGTGTTGCATTTTGGAGCAATCATTATGATGTCTACTTTGGACCAACGCTTCTGTGGATACAGACAAAACTCCTCGTAGGCCACCAACTGCCTTTGGAAGCACTCATCTGAACCACCCTGACTTTGTTGCTGGCCAGCACTGCTGGCCCACTGCAAAATAAAAATTATGAGACCTTTGATTTAAAAAGCAAGAATAAAAGTACCATTAAGAACCCAAATAAAAGTATTTTTTTCTTTCCTCTGTGGTTTCTGTACTTGTTTGGTGTTCTTTATTTGTCATTTGATGCCATTCTAAGTAAGGAACTTGAACTCGTGCTATGCAGAACATGAGATAATAATAGGAGACACATACGGCTCTTATGGGCAATCACTGGCTCCCACATGCACCTGCATTTCATTATCAGAACAGTGGAAAGATGACGTGAAATAAACTCAATTTTTTTTTAAATCTCACTTTCTGATACGTGCACATTCTACAGCGCTCAACCTTCTCTTTACAATTTTTTTTAGATTTTTAAGTAATCTCCACCCAACATGGGGCTTGAACCCACAACCGTTAGATCAAGAGTTACTTGCTCCACTGACTGAGCAGGCCGGCAGCCCTCCCCCTTTGACTCACTGATGAGAAGGGCAGACTGGAAGGGCAGGGCCGGGGAGTTGCCTTGTCTTCCCCTTTCTGTCCATGTCGTCATTATCCTCCTATGTGATTGGCTAATACAGGGAAGTAATGCGACCATGAGAAGACATAATGCCTTAGAACATCACTGCCTTTTTTTTTTTTTTTTTTTTTTTTTGCATTTGATGCAAGTCCTGGTGTGGAAAGCGTGGCCTTGCACCGTTACTCCCTCAGCAGGAGATGAAACACAACCATTTGCACGCGCTTTGGGCCTCCCGGAGCACCAGTGCAGGGTGGGTCCACCAGAACTCTGTGCCTATGGGGCATCCCAAGCACCACGTGACTAAGGCCATGGGGGAAGGTGGACACACATTGTGTGCATTTGACTTCACTTTGGAAGTGTAGGCTCAAAAATAAAATTACACAGAATTTCAAAATGGCAAGAGCAAAGCATTAAACAAAGTGTGGGTCCTTTCAAGCATGGGTCCTGGGGGCCCGATCAGGACCTTTAAGGGCCACCATGACTTGTTGTCTCTCCTGTGTGTGTCTCTGACCTGAATCCACAGATATTAAGTATTTCTAGATCTTTCTTGACCATGTTCAGCAGCAACACGTGATTACATTTTAGCCAGCTTCTTTGGGTTCATTCAACGGTCTCAGACAGTCCCCTGGAACCTCCACCTGACCAGGATATTCATGGGCAGTGGACTCACAAATGGAACCAAGACTTTATAGCTCACCGTTAATGCATGCACGAGAGCCCACCAACATTTAGACATCTTTTCACTTATTGACTTTTTTCTCTTCCTCCCCAGCCACTAATGCAACCCTTTTCTCTCTCCTCTTTACTATGCCAGTTCTTGCAAATATCCGCATGACTAACGAGAATCTCAATTTCTTTCTTTTTGTGCTTCTCGCCCTCTGGGGATGATGTTAATGGACACTGGAATGCAGAGAGATGGGCAGTGTGGGAGAAGACAAGCAGAAGCCTGAGTCTTGGATTACCACCAGCTGTCACATAATGAACTGCTGAAGGACCAGTGTCCATAGCGTGCATGTGTTCAGAACAGAGGATGTCCTATCAAAATGAGGTTCCCAGTTAAGGACCATTTTCTTCCAAACAGCTTTGGGGAAATAAAAAGATGTTTTAATTTTTTTTATGCTTCTTTTTAATTTTGGTGGAAATCTAATCATTTAAATATGTGCTTGTTGTCACCCCTTAGGAGAGTCCTTCAAACCCTTGTCAAAATACCCATTACACAAGAGAGAGTACATTTTCCCTTCTGTCATCTCTGTATTGTATTCAAACTTTGATCTATCATTTTTCTTACATTAGGCTTTTACAACTTTCAGGATGCCTTGTAAATAATCCAAATAGATTCGCAGAAAGCAAATCAGTTGTTCCTGTCAGTGCGGCATCAAGCAACCCCCGAGAGTAAAATGCTTGTTAACAGTTATTACTTTGATGACATCATCAGTAATTTGCCTCATTCACTTTCTAACATGTTGTAATTTTGCTTTGAAAACGCTGCACATAATAAAGAGTTATTGGCAAAGGCTTTGAACTACCACATCTCCAGCGGGCTCCAATTTTAACTCTTGGAGCACGGATGCTTTCTTGCCAGCTTGAGGGATCGCCAATGGCATCTGAGGATTTCGAGCGTGTGCCTCTATGATCTCGAGTCCCATGGTTGCAGATTCTGACTGCCTCCTGTCAGAACCCAGTCATCTGCAAAACTACGAAGGTCCATGCAACAAGAGCGTAGGGAGAGGAACCCACAATTCTGAGTCAGCAGGTGCACATTGGGCCTTGAGCCTCGGACAAGTTACTGAAAGTCTTTGGGTTACCTACGATTATGGTAATCACAAAACAGCATAAGCAAAAAGGTGATTTGTAAACATTGTAAATATTCATTGAAGTGTAACAAATACAGGAAGGTGTAAAAATCACAAGGATGTTGCTTGGTGCATTTTACTAAGGAAACAAATCCGTATGGATCACAGCAATGATAGGACGTGAGGCATCATTCCTGGGAGCCCAGGGGCCGCCCTCTCCTCCTATTCCGGTTATTATGCCAGCTCCCTCAAACGAACCTCTATTCTTATCTCAATTATTAGGTAGGTTTTGCTTGTTTACGGAGCTTGATGTCAATGAAATCATCCTCTGCGTCCTGATTTGCATTCGTATTCTTTCACTCAATATTCTGACTGTTCTAGTCATCCCTGATGACTCATGGTGCAGTGGTTAAACCCCGGCCAGGGCAGCATAGCATGCATTTGTAACAACAAATCCATTGATACTTATATTGTTCCCATCTTGGAGCTTTTATGAAACATGTTTCTAAAAATGCTTCTGTGCCTATCTTTTGACGTATATGTGTGTGCGAGTGTGTATGTGTATTTCTTTGGGGTATATGTCTAACAGTGTAATGATTCGATCATGGGCTATGGAAATGTTCAGATTTAGGTGACATTACCAAAAAGTTTTCTAAATCGATTGTGCACATTCTCCCTCCTACCAACAAGAGTCGTTCCATTGGCTCACATCACTTGGTCTTGATAGGTTTTTTGTTTGCTTGTGTGTGTTTTTTCTTTTTTCAAATTCAGTCTTTCAGATAGTGGTGTCTTCTGTTTTAGATTTTAATTTTTATTTACATCACCCTGTTCATCCTAATTCTGGAGGTTTGTTTTTTTTTTAAGATTTTATTTATTTATTTGAGAGAGAGCAAAAGCGTCACAGAGGGAGAGGGAGAAGGTAAAGCAGACTTGCTGCTGAGCAGGAAGCCCGACACGGGGCTCGATCCCAGGACCCTGAGATCATGACCTGAGCCGAAGGCAGACGCTTAACCGCCACCCAGGCGCCCCCAGACACAACAGCTTTATGCCACCATTCCCCTGGCTCTCCTCTGCTGTTGTTGCTCTCCTTCCCAGTTAGAGGAGAGGCAATAAGTGGAATTCATTGTTTGAACAAGCATTACAGAAAAAGAGACCACCGAAAGTTTCTTTTTCCACTTCCTTCTAGACTATTCCTTGTCTCAAGAGATGACCCAATCCCATCAAGTTTTCATCTTATTCTGTTGTTGCTGTTTAGTGGAAACAATTAGTTGTGATCTGTTTCTACTCTTGCCTTCTTTTAAGGTTAGGGGTAAATTGCTGAGGACTAGCAGTTTTTCCTTCTTTGGAGAGTTTCCCATCTGTGGTGTCAGGAAGAGGCGTGGAGGCTTCGGGACCGGCTGCGTTTCTTATGTGATGGCTTAGGGCTCCGAAGTGAGTTTCTGGGAGGCACAGAGAGGCCCAGAGACAGGGAGAGGCAGAGTCCATACCACCTTTCCTCACCCAGCTTCAGAAGTCATACTCCTCCCTCTTCACACCTTGTCCATGCTGGGCCAGCCGTTAAGGCCCGCCAAGACTCCAGGTGAGCACACATATGCTCTGTCTCCTGATGAGATTCTAGAAGTACATGTGGGGACAGAAGAACTGTTGCGGCCATTTTTTTTGGAAAGTATACTCTGCCACACTGAGTCCTACCTATTATTTCAGGCATCCAGCTTTTCTAGAACCAGAACACTGTGGTGTAAGCAGGTCAAAAGTGATGATGGCGGTGGTATGGTGAGGCTTATCTCAAAAAACAAGGATAAGCTCGAGACCCTCTCAGAAGGGAGGTAGGAACTCCAGGGCAGGGATTACATCTGTAAAGATCTCGCAAGTCACCAAAATCTTGCTTCTCACCCCGTGCGTTGCCATCACGGAGGACCCTGGCACCTGACGTTAGGATCAACAGGGAAGAGTGTGAGTTGTAGACGAATTCCATGCTGTAACCGTTTATCGAGATGAGTCTCAAAGGAGATCATGAAGGGTGTCTGCTCTCAAAGAGAGAAGTCTCGGGTCCTGCAGCAAAGAATCACAATGCGGGATGGTGAGTGGCCAGGACAGCCAAGCAACAGCGATGACATGGTGACCAGTGGGTCAGGCTCTTCCTTTGTTCTGTCAAACCTTCATCAGAGCCCTAGGAGCTAGCTCTGTGAGTGGTACGGGAGGAAATCGAACCTCCCAGGTCCTAATGTCCCACAGCTATGAAACTGAAAACCAGGGCATGAAACCACGCGCGTCTGTCTCCGAAGGCTGTGACCTTTCCATACCAGTGTCAGACGCAGGCCACAGGGAAGACCACACTTCTCACTCTTTGAGGGCGAGCTTCTTCCTCCCTGCCCAGGAACAAGACAGCAGAGACCAACAGAGAGGCTGTCTTGAGGGGAGGGACAGTCACGCCTTCCTTCACAGAAACAGACACCCAGCTAACTCCTTTCCAGCTCTGCTTTTGTCAACAGCGGAGGGGGCTACTTTCTGCTGCCAGTTAGTTAATTTATACTCAGAAAGATGCAGAGATTAGTCACTGAAGAGGAATAAAAATAGTTCACCAATGACTTTTATGCCCCTAGCCTGTGCTAGGTGCTTCAAGTTCCTTCTTTAACATTTCACAGCATCTCCTAAAAATAGAATAGAATGGAATAGAAGAAAATAATAAAATAAAATAATAAAATAAAATAAAATAAAGTTTCACAGCATTGATTTAAGGTAGTAGCTACCTATCCATTTCACAGGCAGGGAAGCTGAGTCTCAAAGGGTTAATCATCTTGCTAACGTCACGTAAGTAGCAAGGGCAAGAGTCAAGGCTTATGCCAAACTTGTCTGATCTAAAGTTATTTTGAGGTCTCCAAATGTGCATTGAAAGATGGGCTACACTGGCTGGGGAGAGATGGAGGGAAAAGGCCCCTTGTCCAGAGACTATTGGGCCAGCGGAGGCCCCTGGAAGGCTTCCACTGTCACAAATGAGGAGGGGATCCGAACAACAGTGAGCAAAGCTTTATACCCATCCTCACGGGGCTGGGACTGCGGATCAGGCTTGACAGACACTCATTCGAGTTTATTAACTAGAGGTTTAGAAACCTCTGTCAAGATTTGTTTTCATCCATTGTTTGAAGGCAAAGAATTATTTAATGCCCCATTGATAAATGGATACACCAAGCCAAATGTTTCACACACTCAACATTCATCCTCACAACGGCTCTGGGGTGCGTCTTGCTGTCCTTGTACACAGGTGTGAGAACTAAGGACCAGCGAAGGTCAGTAACTCCCAGCCTTCTATGGCTGCACGGCCAATTCTGGTGGAATTTGAATTAAGATGCAAGCTTGTTTAATTCCCAAACCTGAGCTCCTTCTGTTCTACCGTGATTCCGTTGGAAGAGCCCTTCTCCCACTAGCTTCCCCGACCCATTTGAAGGATAATGCATGCTTTGGGGCTCATGACCTCTTTTCCTGGAGGATTTTTTTCCCGAAATCCATTTGTCTTAGCTTCTTGGGGCTGCTTTGTCCTGATGCAAGCTTTTCAGCTCCTTTGTCTCTCCCACCCCTCATTAGGGAATCTAGGGTGGGGAGAGTTCTAGGTAGGGTTATGGCGCTTCCCCCCTTCCTATTTTGCTTTTATTTTTAACTGCACTTCTTTCTGACAGGAACTCTGTTTGTCCTGACTTGAGTCTGATGTTATGAGTCATCGGGGAGATATCATATGCTGATTGCCGAACCACGTTATTATTTTTCCTTTTTCTATGACTCATTCTCTTCAAAATCTCTAATTTATGATAAAAGTCAGTAAGATGTAAGCACAGAAAATGTTTCTAATGGGCTATCTTATTATGTTTGGGCCCACATTGTCTAGTCTAATTCTTGGGGTGAACCGTATACATCAGCACGCCTCTTAGAAAGAGTTAGAGCCAGTGGTCAGGGCTCAGCCCTGCACCCAGGCAGGCAACAACAGACCAGCAGCGGAACTTGGTTCATAGGACAAGTTCAACCTATGGCCTCCGTTGAAAGAAGAGAGAGGCTTTAATGAGATATTATGAACGCTCTCTATACACGTACAACAGAATGGCAAAGAGCCACGAACCTTTTTTTGATGTACGATGTTTCACTTGAAGAAGACTTGGACGCTGTCTTCCCCTTAACATGCCTCTGAAAAATGAAGCCAGCTCATAAGTAAAATAATAGTATGGCTCAGAGGATCATAGCATAAACTAAAAATGGACTCAAGCGTGGAAAGAGATGGGAGGGTTTTTTCTGGTTCACTTTATGAAGTTGTAAACGAGGAGTCGGAATAGGAGGCCAGGACAGGAATTCCGAAGTCTTATCCAAAGCATAACCACCTTCCACAGCTTCTGGGACAGATGGAGCCTCTGCAGGGAAGGCTTTGGTTGTGGGGAGCTCTCTACGCGCTCCTGTATACAACCATCTGACATGCGTGGACTAATGGCTGACGCTGACTCTGTGCCCTGCTCGCTCCCAGGAATCAAAGCTACAAATGTGACATGCATGTCTCTGAGCCATCTTGGCCTTAGGAGGACAAACTCCTTACTCAGCTGGGGAGCCAGGGAATAGCAGGGGAAGGGGGTGCTGAGCCCAAGTGCCTTCTGAGAAAGTCTAACACATGACAAACGAAAGGCAGAATGTTTTTTTAATTTAAATTCAATTAATTAACACAGAGTGTATTATTAGTTTCAGAGGTAGAGTTCAGTGATTCGTCGGTTGCAGATAACACCCAGTGCTCGTTACATCACGTGCCCTCCTTAACGCCCATCACCCAGTTACCCCATCCTCCAACCCACCACTCCTCCAGCACCCCTCAGTTTGTTTCCTAGAGTTAGGAGTCTACACCATACCACCCTGAACGCACTGGATCTCATCGGATCTCGGAAGCTAAGCAGGGTTGAGCCTGGTTAGTACTTGGAAGGGAGGCAGAAGGTTTTTGACCAACAACTAACCTCCAGTGGCCAAGGGAGTCCTGGGTAAAACACAGCTCTTTCCTTTCCCTCTCCTAAGCTTAAGGTTTTGGGGAAGTGGCACCCCAAAATAAAGAAATTAAACTTTGGCTCTCACTGATGTGTCCTCACTGACATTTTCACTATCCGATTGAGACATGATGAGGGAAGGTACACAGCTTTGTAAGACCATCTGGTAAATAATAGGACGTGCATTTAGTCTCAGATCTTTGTGGGTCCAAAGCTGCTTTCCTCAACCCTGCTCCCTCCCTTAAATGCTGAATTTTTATAACAAAATAAAAGCAATTCAACATTTTGGGATAATGTATTTTTCTAACCTTAGGAAAATGTCCAACAATTACCTAAATTACCTATGACAAAACAGTTCTAATTTGGAATTAGTAACTCTGTCCTCCCTGAGTAAGTTAATTGAATTACCTTATGGAGTAAATGCATGTATATGTTTTGAAATATAATATGCGTAAGGTGCTTAGGCCAATATCTTACACACAGTTATCATTCAGTAAATATTGGCTGGTATTCATATGAATAAATAACAGTATTTTCCTCATTGTATATATTTCTATATATTCAATTCAATTATTGTATGTATTAAATTAATATAGGGAAAAGATATACAATGTACAAAATTAAATTAATTTTAACATATTAAAATTAAATGTGTTTTCTATGTATTAAATTCATGAATTCCCTGAGCATCAGTATCCCCTAGGCTTTTGGATCGGAGTTTACACCTTTAAGGAAAGAGTTTGCCTTCCTTAGCTGTGAATCAATTAGCCTTTGCTAACAAGATAGTATGACAAATGGTATAATCTTTGATAACTTTGTCATCTTTTCTCTAAAGAGAAGAGAAGGCTAACTCAGTCTCTCTTCTCACAAAGCTGGTGGATTTTTTTTTTAGTCATTCATAGTTCAGACAAACTTTCAGCATCATGACTTTTTATCAGTAATGCCGTGGAAATACTGACTATTGTTGTCAAATTTGGAAAAACCACCGTCACATTTCTTTTATCTAAAAGCCCTAAGATTTCATGTCTTTTCAAGTTTTTCAAGTTTTTTTTTTTTAAACTTTGAAGAGACAACACTCATTAGCCAGCTTGTCACGTCGTCTTTGTTGCAATGGTGTGAGTTAGTTATTTTTGTTGGTGTTGGTATTTTAGTCTCATCGACAAGAGTTTAAGCAGTTATATTAAGAATTCTATTTCATTTGATTCCCTTCTAAAAAGAATAAATAAATATATATATATATATATATATATATTCAAGTATAGTCTTGGGAAGGATAGAACTTCTGTTTCAAATTATCTGCTTACAATTCTACATGTTTGATGATTGAAAGGATTCCCACAGAGGAGCTTCCGGCTCTGCACACCTTGAGACCTGTTTCTCCGCTGCTCCCTGCATACCTCTGTGGCTGTGGAGTAAGGTTACGCTGTGATCCGGCCTCTGGCCCTGCACTTTCGTGTGATGGCATCGGGTGAGTCGACACAGTGGCTGATCGGAATATTTCTAGAATTCGTTCCTACACATGAATGGTGACAATAGCTCAACTGCTCTGGAAGTGAGGGAGACATATACATTCATTTCAATAAACCCAGACTAACCCTAACTTGAGTTCTTCCCAGTGAGATCCTCAAAATGTGCCCGGTCGCTGTAACACCACCCAACATAGCGGGAAGTTTGGCAGAGAAGACGGAAGACAAAGTGACAGCTGTTTTAGTTGATCGTGGTTAAAGTACCTTACTTTTGCAAATTTTATAAAACTGTATGGCTCTAAACACATGGTCAGGGCCCCTCTGAGGGCTCTAGGAGGGACCCATGCACATACACCAGGGCTCTAAGGCTTAAGTTTTGCTAAATACACAGAAAACACACCCTTCGTTCCATGTTTGGAGACTTTGTCGAATGACAGTCTGATTATTTTCTCTGGAAATCCCTGAATGGGATAACAAGACCACATGCGAAGCCCCAGACCATGACTGGAGAACTAGACCTTTCTACGAACATCTCTGGTGACCACGAAGCCTGTCAGGGTCTGGACATAGAAGTCATGTCGGAGTCCATGTGCTTTTTGGCACCCACGCTGTGTACTTACAGCTGTAGTCATTTACATGGTTCTAGGTCAAGAATAATAGCTTCACGCCGCCAATCCATCTGCCCTCACCTATAGTTCCTGAACACTGTGGTCCGATCAAAAGCAGAGACTTGGCCCAAGATCATTCCCAGATGATCTTACAGTAGGAAGGAATGAGTTGGGCTCTGCCGAAGAAGAAGTTCTGGATGGCTGGGAGGTGAAACACGTGACTCCCAGATGTGTGGAGGTTTTAGCTGAATGTTCCAAGGAGTTGTTCCCTTGAGGGTCATGGTCTCCTAAATCTAGTTTCCTTGGAGATCCATCCTCCACACTCCTACAACCAGAGTGGTTGTCAAGAAAATAAAATATGACCATTTCACTCCACTCCCTGAAAAGCGGGGGTTCTGATGAACCTTCAAATAGAACTCCAAAGCCTTCAGCGGGTATCAGAGCCCTTCATTGTCTAGCCTCCGTCGCCAACAGCATCACCTCACACGCTAGTCGTGGCACCTGCGGGCATCACAGTTTCCCAGGGAAACAGAACCAATAGAATTATCTCCATCTGCATCATTTCTGTAATCTGTATCTACGTCTGTAAAGATTTCTATCTATCACGAGGTTTAAATTATCCATCACGATACCTTTCCTAGTTTGGTTTACAATGCTTATTTCTGCTTTTACCCATATCCTATTGCTCTGCAATTTGAGTCCACTGGGAGAGACTTTAAACTCCTTTAAGATTCTTTTAGTCTGTGTCGAATCAGAAACCACTTTAGGTGTTTCAAGAGAGTTTAAAACAGGGTGGGGGGTGTTACGAGGGCAGGGAGAACGGAAGAGAAAGTACAGGATATGAAGGGGGGAAAGGGAAGAATGGTATTTCCTGGAGAGCAGAATACACGGACACCCTGGAACGAACTGAAGTCTGCAGGTCTACACCTGCTACTGAGCTTTACAGACACCCTCACAGCCAATCCTGAGTTTACCCCAGGGCACCCTGTGAGCCATGGCTGGAGCCACAAAAAAGGGGTTACTTCTACTCCAGCCACTGGAGTCTGCAATCCCCTGCCGGTCACGGCCAGCTCTATCCAGCAGCTTCGACACCGTCAGAGACACAAACTTTCTGCTTCTGTCCCCTGCCCAGTGGTCTGCAGCCCACACCTCTCACTGGCCGAATCTAACAAGAAACCCACTGGCCAGGGTGCTGGGCAAATGAGGTTTGCAAACTGGTAGCTTGAGTAGGTAGGCCAGTGAGTCTTCTCCTTTGGAGGGTCTCCTGGAGGTTCTGATCTTGAGGATTGTACTGTTGCCTTCATATTTCCTTTTCCAGCCTCTTTGTCAAAGCAGCGGTAAAAGTTTTAAATAAGTTAATCTGTTGCCAAGCAACTCACTTTTATATCAGCACACTTCCCATTGCCAGTGCTGGCATTTTTAATTTCTTCAGTGACAAAGTACTGGCAGGTTTTAAGGAATTAGACATACACCTACGATTCTCAGAGCTTTCTTTTTTTTTTTTTTTTTTTGGTCCTAAAAACGTGCTTGCTTTCGTTACTTTAGATACAGGCCTCTATGAAGCTAGAAAGTGACGTATCTCTCTTTTCAACTGGTTACACCATATATTTTATAGGCTTTTCACTATTTTTTTTTTTTTGTTTTTTGGGTTTTTTTGGAATGAAGTAAACTTAATGACTTAGATAAACCACTCTTTGCCTTCTTCTTTCTCTTTTTCTTCCTCTCCACCTCCTCCTCCCCCTCCACCTCCTCCTTCTGCTGCTTCTCCTCCTCCTGCTCCTTCTTCTTCTTTGGTTTTCTGCTGAGTATTAATCATATTCCAGATTTGCCTTTATTTCTTGAAAAAAAAAGCAATAGTCAAGTCTAGATGATGAATCAGATATTTGGGACAATGCCATTCAGCTGCTATTTGGTCTTTCAATCAGAAAAGTTTCCATGTATTCTTCACTCGGAGACATTTACACACATACACACACAGAAGTGTGCATTTTTTCAACCTGTGTAACTGAAGGATGGAGATTTGTTGAATGTTCTGTTGTTGATAAATGGTATTTCCAGCCCTTTCCATCCATTAGTTCAGCCCTGTGTGGGTGGTTGGTGTTTTCCTTTCAGTCATAGTGAGCCCATGTTATAGATGGAGCGAGAATCACAGAAGTTAAGTAACTTGCCCAAGTCGCACCTGTCATTGTTGGAGAAGGAATCCAGCCCAGGCGCCCTGGTGGTAAGGTCTGAGACCGTGTCACTGTCCTGCAATGGCCTCACATCACGGGGCATGTGTAGTGCCTGTCTCATGCTTATGATGATGGTGAACTTGATGAACCCAAGGTCCTTTTAAAATATGAATGCCTGAACTATGATGCTATTTTAGTTTTGTTTAAAGTTATTTCTTTCCTCACTGCACTTCTGACCAGAATACTCTCACATGCTCAATTACAGCAGAACAGTGAGTCTCCAGAAACGAGAGCATGGAGCTATGAACAATCACTCAAGAATTCTCATCCTTGCTACAGAGTCTGTCAGAGCAGCTGCTTCAAAGTGGGTCTGCTTCATGAGGATTTTATTTATTTATTTATTTTTTAAGATTTTATTTATTTATTCGACAGAGATAGAGACAGCCAGCGAGAGAGGAAACACAAGCAGGGGGAGTGGGAGAGGAAGAAGCAGGCTCATAGCAGAAGAGCCTGATGTGGGGCTCGATCCCATAATGCCAGGATCACGCCCTGAGCCGAAGGCAGACGCTTAACCGCTGTGCCACCCAGGCACCCCTTCATGAGGATTTTAAAGACATGGCATTGAGCGATGGCTACATGTCAGCCCATGCGGTCGTCCTACCAACTGGACATGTTGACCTAACATTCTGGAAGACAAAAGAGATTGCATCATTCCACTGTCTTCAACGTCCACAGACTCAGCTAAAATTAACCGTGTCTTTGACCTACTCTATCTCTGATCTGTATTTTTTACTTTGCTGCCACAACCACCCAGTTTGAGGGCAATGCCTGAAACAGGAGTAAATTTGGTAAAACTACCAAACCTAGTCCCACCTCCATCCCCCCAGGGGAACCATTGTCAATCCCTCTTAAAGTACTTTACCCTGCATTATATTTGCTTCACTGTATTAAAATGCTTGCACCCTAGGAGATGTGAGAATGTAGCTATAAACCCTTTGAACTTTGAGAGGGAAGTTGCTGAGTCCTTTTGCATGCAGATGGTAGAAGAAGAAAAGGCCATTGTCAAAGTGAATTAGGGCACCTTGAGTCCAATGCCAAAATTCAAAATTCCTCCTTTCAGAACTGATGCCGTTTTTATCTCTAATTCACACCTTTGAAATGTAAAAACTGAAATATTTTTTGCAGAAACAGCGGGCATCTGATAAGTGCCTGTTGGAGAGAAGAAAAAAGCTGCAATGAAGAAGGTCCGGTACACACTTCCGGAAACACCTTCCCCGTGCCCTGGGGCTGGACTCCAGGGAAACAAGCTGGAGGGTTTTCTTCTATACTAAATTTCCTTATATTTGATCACTGTCCTCTGTATCTCATGAAAGTGTATTAAAATGTATCGGCATCTTAAGGGACACCTGCATGGCTGAGTCGGTTAAACAGGTGACTTTTGATTTCGGCTCAGTCATGATCTCAGGGTCCTGGGATCCAGCCCCGTGTCAGGTTCTGTGCTCAACAGGGAGCCTGCTTGTGATTCTTTCTCTCCCTCTCCCTCTGCCCCTCCCTCCACTCGCTCTCTCCCTCTTTCTAGTAAATAAAAAAAAAATCTAAAAAATAAAATAAAATAAAATGCATCAGCATCTTTCAGGATAATTATTCACTCAAGTCTCAAGCAGCCTTATCCTTCCAGGCTGTAAACTGTTACAGTAGGGATGAGGTCTCACTGTTTCTTCCTCCACTGGCCCCACACTCACCATACAGCCCTCAGCACAAGCAGGCATTCTGCAGGCCATGTTAGCAGGAGCTGAGAACGCCCTCCTCCTCTTTCCTTTCTCTTCGGATCTGCTACCTGCAGACAGGATAGACTCTCAGGAGTTGGCTGTGTCCTTGCATGAAGTGGCCATTCACTGGCAGTGAT
Source organism: Ursus maritimus (assembly GCF_017311325.1). Lineage (NCBI taxonomy): Eukaryota > Metazoa > Chordata > Mammalia > Carnivora > Ursidae > Ursus > Ursus maritimus. Next base: position 579,233 of record NW_024426774.1, read on the forward strand.
CGGGTGAGTAAGTCTGTCCAATTTGAGGAGTCAGGACAGAAGGCCACTGCTGCCAAAACCTAAGTCATCTTCTCCAGTGCGGCCTTTCTCACTGTATTTGGATTTTCATCCCTCTGGGGCCCTTGACTGTCTCTCCATCGATTCAGAACTTTGTTGAAGAGACAGCTGTTGACTTCTCTGACTCTGAAGTGCCAACCATATGCCCATCATGGTCCTAATTCCTTATGTTTGCTCATTGAATGCTTATAAGAGTTCTGCAAGTCACAAACGCAGAGAAGATACTTGAAGGACTTAAGGAAAAAACTTGCCAGAGTGAAGCAGCTCATTAGTGGCAGAGCTGAGTGTTCCATCCGGTGCTGGTTGACTGTAAACCCCATGTCATTTCTAACCCCCTCAAAGTCCTTTTAATAATCCTGACTCTATCCCATCTCTCCACTTGTGTTTCTTGGTGGACCAGGAGACCTATCCCAGATATGTTGGAAGAAAGTCTCTGCTGGAGTTCACTTCTAGACCCTGCTTTTCAACACCATGTTCTTTCCATGACATCACTAGGCAGGGTCTGTAGAAGGGCAACTGGACTCTAGACTCTTCTCTAGCTTTTTTTCGTTCGGTGCGTAACCTCAGATTCAGTCTGTGGGGAATGTCCGGTTGCCTCTATTCTTTTCATCACCAAGGACCTGTGTTCGGTCACCGAGCTTCTTAGTCTTGTGGGCAGCAGATTCTGACGGGAAAGAAGCCCTTGCAAAGAGCAGAGTGATCTTCTGCAGTCCGTTACTACGACCGGGTTTGTGCGTTTCTTTTCCATTCATTTATTTATTATCTCCTTGTAAAGAATAGGTTGAGCCTATGTCATAGAAAATGTTCTTTAAGTGCAAATTTAAAATAATAACATGTGAGGGGCTAAACGTGTGCGTCCCTCAACATGTGTATGTAGAAATTCTAACCCTCGACGGTAGGGCAATAGGAGGTGGGGCCTCTAGGGGGTAATGAGGCCATGAGGGCAGGGCTCTTATGAATGAGGTAAGTGACCTTATAAAAGGAACCTCAGAGAGCTCTTCTGGCCTCGCTGCGCCGTGTGAGGACCGAAGAGAAGTCAGCAGCCTGCAGCAAGGGAGAGGACCTGCCTCCCTAGAGCCCTGATCTGCCTGATCTCAGACCTCCAGCCTCCACTACGGTGAGAAATAAATTTCTGCTGTTAACAAGCCATCCGGCTTAGGACACTTTATTTTGGCAGCCTGAGCAGACTGGGATAGAAGAGCAACTCCTTTCACAATCGTTTCTACGCCTTTTCTTAAATTAAAATGGAATCTGAATATAATTTCCAGATCTCTTCAGAACCCTGACCTGCCAAGGGCAGATAAAATTCTTGATGTCTTTTTCCGAAAAACAGTTAGGAAGTAGAGTTAAGGTTTGGGGTAGCTGCCCCTCTCTTGGCTTAAAAGGCACATCACTAGACTGCGTTGGACGGAAATCAGATACTGTGTTCCTCTCCTTTGAGGATACACCTCCAAGTGGCTGGTTATAGTCCCTAATACAAAAAAAAAAAAAAAAAAAAAACCCAGGCTGCAGATTATAAGAATCCAGGGTAGGGGAAATAGTCCAGATCTCTCTGCCGGATGAGACTTTTACCAGCCATGTGGAACCACTTTAGGTTGCTCAATCGTTGCAGCACTGAAATATTTTAAAATTCCGAGCCATGTGTTGCCACATACTAAACACAGTCTCGGCAAACCCTCGCAGTGGCGTTCTCCTGGAATCCTCTCCGGATTGTCAGGGGTTCCGAATTTGCA